>NC_079166.1:38138806-38366306 GCF_947568905.1 Ostrea edulis | reverse complement strand
AGATGTCTGCTGCAATTCATGTTTTTAATTTAGTGCAAACTGTCAAGATATTTCAATTGCAAGCATTAAAACCACAAGTTAAACAAATACTCTACTGATAATAATATATTATTTTTTCTGCTCTGTAAGATATTTTTTTTTTAAATTCCAGCACTTAATCTGAATAACCTGAATATCCTCCCAGTTTCATCTTATACAAATGCTAAATACCTCCATTCTTCCTATGCTGAAATAGCCCCTTTCATCAGCAGGATTAAAACTGACAAAGATCTTCATTCAATTTCTCACCCAAAGGAGACATAATATTCATGGTTTTCTAATGATCAACTGATTTTTTTATGGAGATATGGTCATATAACTTCATAAGAAATGCAAATGCCTGCCCAATCCATTAACAAAATGAACTGATTCGGAAGCAATGTTGAAAATCTACTCAGTATTAAATACAAAAATGATGGCTGGTTTTCATTGTATGCATCGTGTGCAGATTTTGCATGAAAGTGATTCTGAAGTAGCTATGTCGGAAGCATATCACACAAATCTATAAGTTATACAACTATAAAATGTGTAATTAATGCCACAAGTGTATACCTGTTAAATCCCCCTAACACCAGACTGTGTGGCCTAGGGGTGTATATATAGCTTTACACACTAGAACTCGATGTAATAAAATATACAAGATTTTTGTTACACTTTGATTCTAAATGATATCAAATAGATGTGAACTGTGGAATGGTAGGACATAAATGAAATTCTAACTCCGAGGTAAAACATTTAATATAATGACTTTATCATATCAGCAATACATCATCTGACAGAACACCTCACAGTACAGCGGAAGAAATTGAAATCTTGCTTTTAATGTCCCTCTGTTTGTCGTTCCACTGTCCCTTCCCTGTTAATCATAGGGTACTATTTATTTTTTACCTTGAGTAAATCTTAAACAGGTATTACTGAATTCTAATTGAAGTGTGCTGAAGCATTTTAAGTGCTCACTCATAGAAAACTCCGCTATGAAGAGCCGGGTAATTTAAACTTATTTCACTGGTGAGCAGATCCAATCTCGGGTCTGTCAAAAGTACAGGGTGATGGGACCTTGACTGTGAGTGGACAATAGGATGAACTCCTGCAATTCAGCCTGTACCTTAGGGGGTCAGGATTAGTGGCTAACTATGAAAAATCCTGTCAACTCTATCCAGTGTTGTTACATAGGAAGAAGAACCGTAATTCATCTGATTCTGAATCAAAACCATTGAGCATGATAATACCTACTCAAAAATATTCAAAGTTTATTTGGTAGATTTTTTCCCTATTTCTAAACATTTTATCACATCACTGGACAGTCATTTTCAAAGGAACAGTGTTAAGTTATTGAATATAATTAGTCTATACTTGCTAAATTTGGCTGTTCCCAATGATACTTAAGACTGTATGATTATAAGCCCTGAAGACATTAATCTGTAGTTTATCATTTCGTAACTTCGCGAGAGGCGTCACTAGCGAAATGAAATTACTCACTTTTAATATTCTGTTGCTAAAATTCATGCAAGTACTCTTGATCAACAGATAACAAGTGAATTCATGTTCACGCGATTTGACGTACTGTAACGACTCATTTCGCCATATTATTATAAGTACTTGCATAAAATAAGAAATCTCCAGTATCTTGGAAAAGGAGGTTGTGTGCAATCCTAGAGTACCAAGCTTATACATTTCTATTTAACATGTAGGACAATGCAATTTCCTGTATCAATGTTAAAGAGTTACGACTATGCAGTATAGGCATATCAAATTATTTTTCTTAATTGGCAGAGCTTGCTGTAATCTGACTAAAGTACAGACCTATATCATAAATATATATAAATATAAATATATATATATATATACATTCATAATATACATTGTAGGTCTGTACTTATAATGTCAGATTGAGTTTGCTGTTATCTGAAGACCTTAAAATAGACCTAATAATGGACGAATGTTGACCCCGTCTTTTTTCATCTTGCTATATAATTCAGACTTGGTGCTTACAGGTTGTAGTGGGTGTCCGCCATGTTGCCACGGTGTTTCAGGGCGTTCCTGTAGGCCTGTTCTGCCTCAAACCTTTTCCCCTGTTGGTTCCAGACATTTGCCAAGTTACCCCAAGCTGATAAAAAAAAAAATCAAATATTATACAAAACACAGCATACATATATGTTTTGTATGCACATTTAAGAAATTTCATTTTGAAAAATACATGAGCGTCTGAACAAGGACACGTCGATCACGGCCACGTACACACTTTGATCATTATTGAGAAGCGCATTAGCACTTTATGAAATATATGCTGGGCTGTAGCATTGCAGTTCATACTCTCATGTATTTTCAAAAAGGAAATTTAATTATTTCTTATACTTCACATTCTACTTTCATTTCTGTGAGATTCCCAGAGCTCTGTTAAAATACACATACTATATCTTTCATCAAGATTCATCCGCGCATTGTTCACAACTGCAGCACATTCGTGAGGAAATGGCTATCATTACAATTTGTAAAGATACCAAAGACAATAACCTTGGAGATGTAAATACATGTATGTACAAATGATATCAAGTTAGGTGCTAGAGGCCATCTTGACAATAATGTTAGGAGCAGATTTTATGTTGACTGAAGTTACAATTCAATTCTATATAATAAATTGAATGAAATAGAGTGTACATTGGTATAAGTTTATAATAAACTACAGATCAATCGTATGTTATATCACAGACCACCAGATGTCGCTCTGTATCACCACTAATGTCAATCAACACACACACACTGCTTCCTGTACATCATCAGCTAATGGAGGAACTACCCCCAGGCCTACTATCAGAAGCAAACAAACTCTTAACACTGTCCATCAACAGCTACAAATTCTGTACTATTTCGATCCAGTAACAAAATGTCAGCTCCTCACCTTAAATGTTGTTCAAACAGATCTGGATTCCCTAGTTCAGGGTTTTAAAGGAACTGATTTTTTTTTTACTATATTCTAGTGGGTAGGTGTAAGGCGAGTTAAAAGAAAATTTGGACAGTCAATCAATAATTAGGGTCTTTCAAGTTAAAGACATAAAACTGAAATTGGGGAAAGTGCAGTTTGATAATCTGTTCATTGATTGTATCGGTTGATAGATGTTGTAATGTTCCAGAATGCTTATCTATAAATTATTATATCCTTAAATTTCATAGAATTGTTCCTAATTTAACTCTAATAGAATATAAAGTTCTAGGGAATTGAAAGACAGCATGACACCTATAAAGAAGTTTGTTATCTTGTCCCAGCCATTATTGTCATGGTCAATGTACTTTATGAGATCAACGTTTTGTTCTGCAGAATGCTCAAGAGCCATAAATCACCAACAAATTGACCCAAGATTATTTCCAATCTTCAGGAGATTCACCATAAGATATTTCACTTCCTATCAAAAGAATCCAATGGTCAAGTTTTCCATTGATAAATAATTGCTGACAGAAAAAGAACACAAGTGAGGCATTCTGGATTATATTCCCTTTCTGAACAGAAACCTGGTGAAATCCAAATATAGCATTATACAGTGTCAAGACTCTGACAAATAGTTCTCTGGCAGGCAACCACCCCTCGTGTTCAAAAGGAGGGAGGGCAGATTTTCTCAGGAATCCAATGCACTGCATTGTCTATTGACAACTTAATGAGGCAGTGATTAGCAGAAGACTGCAGATCTCAAATACTTTGAGTCTGCCACACTGTCCCACTGAAGCAATGAGAAACTTTCCTTTACAGGGAAATTTTCATTTTTTTGTGAATTTCCTTTCCTAATAAAAAATAAGCACTATCAATAATTACTAACACCAAGAGTCAACTGTCTCAGATTAACATTTAACTCTATAATTGATTTTTTTTATCATCACAAAACTGCCTAGTCATCTAGTCATGTTAAAGCCAATTCAAACTTGCACTACAAACACCTACCTTTTGCTGGGTTGGTAGTCAGGCCTGAGCTGTATAAATTCTCCTCCGACTGCCATACTCGGTTTCGGAGAACCGTTCTCCCACAAAACATGAACAACAGCAGTCCCATGCTTCCCAGAATGCACTTCTTCTTTGCTAAATCACCGCTGTACCTCTTATATAGACAGTTAGCACCATACGACACAAGAAGACAGAACCCCATACTTGGAATATAAAGCACTCGCTCAGCAATCACAAATCCCACGTAGAAAAATAAATTTGTAGCCGGAATGAATGGGAATACCATCAGCGATAATGATATAATTAAGATGTCTTGAGACTTGAAGTTATTGGATCCCACCTCTGCTTGATCCTCCTCACTCCCTGTTGAACTGTTGGATCCTCGCCGGGAATGTTTATGACGTTTGCTATTGTGATTGTTTTTCTGACTACAGTGATTCCCGTGGTGGGACACCCCATTCCCATTCTGGTGAGACTTGATTTGTGTATATGTATGACTATTGCAGTAACTGCTTTTGTGTATATAGCTCAATAAATTTGAAGATATGTAAATTAAAATGGCATAAAATATGACTGAAAATACATTGCGTATATCTCCTATGGACTCGACTAATGGAACAGCATCCATGGACCAATCAAAACTGAGCACTCTTGGACACAACAAGATCCATGTATTGTACACTGGTAGTAAAATGTATGTGAGAAATCGTGTTACTACAGCATCAGAATCCGATGCTGGATTATCCGAGGGTGCGAATTCCGGGGTTTTGTTTCCCATGAACATGATTCGGAATGCCACCAGTAGAAATCCGATAAATCCTAAAGATAGAATCCCCTCTCGAATCTTCTTATTTCCCAACTACAAAAAGAGTCTTCTCTTTTTAGTTTATAGTCATCTTAAGTGTAAAATCACAAACAAACATAGCAAATAATTTTGGCATTCACGTACCGTGGTGGCCGATGTTTCTCATTACAGTCACTATATAAAGTGTAGTTTGAAATAATGGCGTTTAATTTTCTAGCATATTTTCATTTTACATTGCAAGATAATTTTTTGTTTGCAAAATTAAGAGAATTTTCATCATTATGACAGAAAACCATTGACATACCAAAATTAAATGATATATGTTATAAATGGTATATTAAACTTATTACAGACTAAATCCAGAATATACTAAATGCCAGGAAAATTAAACAGCAATTATAATTTCTTCAAGAAAAATATCAATGTCATATTTAGTGAAATACATAGTCAATTTCACTGCCATAGCATTCAATGGACTTTTAGGCAGGTGGTATATCATGATCTGAACCATGCACGCATGGTTATTTGATTAAGGTCACAGGTAGATTAGGAGGAAGATATAACAATATATATGTTATCATACTCCGTAATTAAATGTTATGGAATCTAAACATATCCAAAATACTTGGAAAAAACATTCTAATCTCTCTCTGACCAAATATGTGGTGTCATGTTCATCATAAGATAAACTTAATGTTTAGCATACCTAATCAGGATAACAGATGAGTGCACAAATGTACATGTATTTATATATATTTTTTTTTTCAGATATTCAGTCACACAGGTAATTATAATGTTCAAGTTTCATACACTGAATAATCAATTGCCTTTATAATCTTTCTGATTATCATCTTGAAAGTGACAATGTCTTTCAACAGGTTTTGAAGATGAAAATCTGTAAATCTATAAATATAAAGCTCTTCTGAATTTGTAATTTTCAAAGAAAAATTTACAAAATAATTGCAAGCCATGACTGTATATGAATCCTTCAGTGTTAAACTATTGAAATCTAAAAGATCTATGTACTCCTAACATAGAGTTATATATTAAAATCGCCTTTGTCCAACAGATCAAAACGATGTACGCATCAAGAAAAATGCATAAAAGAGCAGTGAAATAAACATAATTACATTTTCATTCAAATTACAGGTGCAAACAAGACATCAAATGACAAAAACTCAAAACTAATCAAAACCACTTCATTTAGACTGTGTAAAAATGGCTCAGATCTCACCATTGGCAGACCTGAGTAGATTTTTTTTATTTATTGTTCAAAGTAGACTTATTACTGGGAAGAAAAAGAAACACTTGCAAGTGAGGCACCCATTGGAAGACTGCATTCTGCAACAAATATGCCAATAACAAAGGAGCAGTGAAAATTGTCACACATTAAAAAAATATAGTGCAGCCTTGATCATGAAGTCCAAACACTCTGATTACAACACTGTTAAAGATCTGATTTTATACTCTAAGATAATCACGAAACATTTTGTCACAAAGTTTGTCCACCTAAAATATTGACACAGATATACCCAACAATAGCACCCAGAGCGATGCATACCAGAAACTTAATTAACACTTCATGTGTAATTGTTGGGATGAAACACACAGTATCTCTAAATTAAACACCAAAACCCTAACGACCCGGGACTCTATTTCACAAAACAAATATTTAGACTCTTATATTTCATTACTTGGTCATTTCGATCCTTCATTTTTCTAGCGGTACATTCTAAGAATTTAAGGTATCCATCCTGACTTAAGATGACACTTACTTCCACTTATTGAGAGGTGTATCAAAGTAATGTATTTGCTTTTTAGGAGACACTATATTGACCTAATGTCCCCCTCCTAATGAAAATAACAGACCACTAAAATCTCTTATTACTGTCATAACAACAATTTATAATGTCATTACCTATCAACCTTAAAACATTTTGTTTTGTATGTTAACCAATTACCTGGAAAAAAAACATTCTAATCTCTGTCTGACCTAATATTTAAGAATTTGGATATATACAGATTCAATTTTAATACACAATTCTAATAATGATCAATTATAAGCAAGAAGTTAGAGTGAAATACAAAAAATAATTTGGTAACTGTTCAAATAGGTATCAAAAGCTAGAAATATGAACAGATTTCAGGGGCCATAACTCTTATAGATTTACTTTCAGACTATATAGTGTAATTTATATTTATTCCCTAATTACTATCCCATAGGTCAATTAGTACAGGTTTTACCAAAATCGTGTCAACGAAAGCATTTCTGATTCACTATAACTGTAACAGGGAAATTTGTAGGACAACCGAACTACGTAATTAATGTTTAATTTCAGGTGATAATTTTAACCCTGTACTTGATAAAAATTCATTTCATGATATCACTATCTTAAGCAAACACTAATTTTAATAATTAGATAAAATTTATCATGGACTTTCACACTTTCCCTCTCACCTGAATTCATTTTAAAGACTTACAGGTGTCAAATACATTAATGATTAAGACCAGAACATCCTAACCAATTTTTGTTCAATATACACTGAATATGTAGGGGCTGCCAAAGAGGGCTTTGCGTAAGACTTGGTTTACAAGAAATTCCCACTGCGGGACTGAGCAGCCAAGGATTTACCGAGAATTACTCCATCGCAATACATGGAGGTAATAAAAATATTTTGACAAAAAACAAGTTGGATAAATTCTTAAAATGCAATTTTTCAGGCTTTGCTCTGCAATTCCTCAAGACAACACCGTAAGCCAAATACCTCTGGCTTCTACCGTTGCTTAATCCATAGGATCACTGGTTTTTTGACATTTGATCAATAAGTATGTTCTTATTTCATGATAGAAGAGAGACGTAAAAAAATTTTAGGTTTTGGATTCAAATATCTGAGGATTTAAATAAAGGAACATGTTCAAGTGGATGCTCCTGTGCACTTCAATGAAAGATTGAGGTGAAAGGTGGTCAGGGGTTTTCCTCTTAATTGCTGAAGAAATTCCTTATTTTATGTGTGCCTTAATCTTGATATGAATTACATTGTTCATGTAGAGTCCTTTAAAGGGTTTCCATTTTTTGGCATTTTAATTTTTTCATCAATCATTTTCTTTTTTAAGTGACAAATGGCAAACACTCAAACTTATGTAATTTTACAATTCCCTGCAGCATGAAACACTGTACCAATTAGATTTTTCTTGCATTTTCAATTACAAAACTGTGTAAGATATCAAGTTATTTCCCTTCCTGTGGGCAAAAACTGGAGATGGATCGAGATCTCATTCAATGTATAGAAAAAATCCCTGACAACTGTTTGGGATTAACTTACCCATTTAAATGAAATAATATCTGCGATTTGTACTTTGTTGTGAACGAACAAATCATATGTAGCACACACGGCTATAACAGTCACTCCTTGTTCCTTCGTGAGCATACTTGCTGTTGTGAAAATGGCTGTGCCCACGATGCACAGTAGTGCCCCAAATGGGGCATCATTCTCCGTCACATGGTCCCTGTACTTCACATACTGTATGTAACTCAGGAAGGCGAGGAGGAAGAATAAACAGGCGCCAACATCAGCCCGGCCCACAATTCCCGCCACCGCTTCCGTGTGGACAGGATGTGCTGCGAATAACAGTCCCGCAGTAAATGTTGGAAAATCATCTCGCAGAAAAATCCTCACTAATTTAGTAAAAACAGTGGTCACTACGACGTGAAGGAGAATGTTCACCAGGTGGTAACCCCACGGACTGAATTCTCCGAAATAGTAGTTGAGTCTGAAGGAGAGAACACATAGTGGCCTGTAGGACTTGTGAGATCCGCTGTGGGTGAGGGGGGTCCCCCAAAAGTCATCAAAGAACAGGTTAATTAGTGGAGTCTCCGGCAACAGGTCCTGGTTCTTCTTGATAGCTCGACTGGAAAAGAAATATAGAGAGGATTTACATTTACGCTTAGAAGTTTTGATGAACATTAATTAACTTACAATGCCAACTGGGCAAAATTTACTTTTGTTTTTAGTTCATCAATGGATATGCCTATACATGTACATGTATATCATTAAATTCATTGATCATTATTTCAAGGCAAAATATTCTCTTAATATTAGATTAGGAAAATTTATCAAAATAACTTTCAGCAAAATGAAATATCTATTTCATTTGCTTCACATATCGGGTCTTAAATTTCCAAAGACCTGAATTAGCTGTCACTCTTTCACTCATTTTACCCTCCCCAGGCACCTCACATGACCCCCAGCTTATAAACTTGTTTGTCTGGAGTTCTATTTTTCGACTGTTCAAGAAAGAAGTTTGGAAAAAAATCTGGTTTATACATCAATACCTCAAGTACCAAGACAAGATGTTTGCAATCTTTTATTCAAACAATATTAAGAATATTTTATGTGCAAGATCAGAAAACAATGTTTATAGTAGATGAAGAATTTTTTTTTGTAAATCTTTAAACACAAAGTTGCCCATTAGTTTGAAATATCCTGATCTTATAAAAACAGCAGATAAAAGGTAGCTCTGTGGACCAGAGCAAGGAAAACACCTTTAATAAGAGTGCAAACAAAGTCAAACTGCGGATTAAACAATCAACCCAGCAGTTAGAAAAGGCCCTACTCCCAGCAATGTTGAAATTGCTAATGTATGTTTGTGTCAACACAAGTGCCTGGCCAATTTCTGGGGACTGAAAGTGTGAAAGCTGCCTGAAGATTTTACACAGAAATATAACAAAGAATTCTTGGGAGGTGGCATTAATAGGAATCAGAAAACACGAATTGTCACACTCTAGAGTACACATGATATGTTTGCTCTGTGGAAAAGAACAGTTAAAGACACCACCATGATCTCACAAAAGGCACTTCCTGCCAGGGTCTGCAAAATGGCCTGACCTATTTTCAATACCAGTAAAATAGCCGCAAGTGATCGTCAAAATTTTTCGGTTTCTGAAAGAATTCAATAAGTCGGGAGACATAAAAGCTGGTAGTCCCACTAGAAATGTATTGTACGTAGCATCCCTCTGCGTGACACATTCATAGCAAATGCAGAGGAGCGGCTGGGCAATCAATCTAGATATTGAATCTCCCTGCAATAATCTCTTTTGTCTTGCAAGTATTCACTGGCCATGCAATGTCCAGCATCTTTGCAGCAGTCAGACCTAATTTGCTCATTCCACCTTTCCTTGAACCCATTATATGACATCTCGCCTCATCATTATCTTAGTATCTGTACAAATGTTTCCCTAGATCTTGATATTCAAATTCAAATGTTCATTGTTGTCAATAATGAGAAATCTATACAATTTGTGTGTGGGAAATTTAACAATTGATCTCATGGTATATATTTATCTGTGTCCGGATCAGATTGTCCTAAAGCAATGACCACATGGTGCACCTGAATTATGGCAGTCGGTGAGAGGTCCGGATACCACGGCAACATATGACCCTTAAATAACACGGTTAATATTTGCTCAACTGTAAGAGTTCTCCTGCATTTATAGTTGAGATCTGGAGAAGGACTGTTTACCACTTCTTATAGTTGTATTTGCTCAAGAAAATTTACGACAACTATAAATACTGCAATACATGCTTTTCATCCTTTTTTAGACGTGTAAGGATCAGGTTTTTTCGACAAATTGCCACCTCTGACGCTTTGGGAATTCAGTTATTTACCCTTTTCCCCGACAGCTGATATTTTTGTCGCCAGAAACAAGGGACGAAGTGTTCTAAGTAGCACTTCCTTCTATGGAAATGTCAAATTTTGAAAATTTATGTATCCACTAGTAATTTCATATGCCTTGAGAAGTGTAGCAGGTTTTCTAAACAAATAGTCTTATCAATTAAATTTATGATACATTGACACATTAAGAGAACATTAACAGAGAATGGTCATAACTTTCATATATCAAAGAGAATTATTTACTCAAAACTTTGATATTAACTTCATCAAATAAGCTCGAACTGATAAGCCTCCTCACTATCGAATCATGCAAAGCTGTATAGTTTGTTAGTGAGTACACACACATTTTAAACCTTGAATTTCATAATATAAAACCATTATACTGTTTGAATTTCAATTAATGTATCTTCACAATGAAAGATTGTTTTCCGGTTGCACAGCTTCAAAGGTATTCGTTTTACCTGTCAATTAATGCTATCAGGTCACCGTTTTGAAATATTCTACTTTTCGCTGGAGACCTTTCAAAAATATGACAAGATCTGTAATTCAATATCACATTTCAAACGCGTAGAATTGCCGATACTCTTGTACATTTAAAGTTAAGGCTCATCAGACCGTGACATAGGACCACTAAAGAAAACATAAAATTCACTCCAAATCTCTCAAGCTCTTCATTAACATGTCACTCAAAACGGTGAAAATTTCTCCAAATTAGCGTACCAATAATGGACAGATGGGTATCAGCTTAGAATTTCCTACATAGATTTTCATTAGGTGGGCTCAACCTATGAATATCGTTTTTTGACAAGGTGCAATCATAGGGGTGATACTCTCATGATTGAGATGGACAGTCGGAGGGCTCATGGCTGTTGGTAAATCTAGAAGTTTAATAAGACACCACTGGGAGGTTTGCCCTCCACAAATGAATGACGAATTCAGATTTTGTGTATAAATAATACGCAAGGTTTTTTTCTCTCCAAAATTTGCATGAACATAAAGATAAAAATACACTCAATAGAGTCATTAATATGCAAGGCTTCTTCAAAATTCACATGAACATAGAGAGAGAGATAAAAACACACATTCAACAGGTTTTTTTATCTATCAACTGTCTGTTGTAGAGCTTGCAGTTCATATGTCTGTATTCACATCACTGACCTCAAGCGCCCTCTCATTAGGACACACCTCGAGTTTTCATGTAGGAACTATATATTCCTAAGCAAAACTGAAACACAGAACCCACCTCATCTTCCCTCTTCATGAATAAAACAAACTAAGGTGTTCCATACAGAACACTTCTGCTAATAATCAATTGATCATGTGTTAATGGTGATCCATGGTCGCTAATGCATAATGCTTCTGGACTGTACATGTATATTGAAGCATCATAAGGGTGCACTCTCCTATACTGGTAATTTTATGAATACCTTATATTCATATTGGCACTGGAAATTGCCTCTGCCCGTTTGCGTAATTAGCTTATATATAATGTTAAATTGGCTAAATATCATGTGACAAATTACATCTCCCCTTTCAGATAGATCGAAAGTCCAAGGGTTTGTGAAGAAAATACCAAGTTATGAGTCAGAAACCCCTCAATGGCTAAGTTTGTTTGTTTTAGGTCCCTTCCATAATTCTTCACTCGTATCAAGATGTCTCCAGCTGTAGGTGAAGTGCCGGAAATTTAGACCTATCCGTGGCACTCAGGGCCAGAGCAGTAAGGCCTCTTTATGGTGCCAACGCCTGCTGTGACAATTTTTTACAATTTTTTTTATGGGACCTGATGGTCTCATTGGAGAGATCCATGATTCTCTCATCTAAATGCAGAACACTTTGTGAAGGAGCATACAATCACTATCTATATATTCTACATCATAGCTTTGACTTGGTCAAGTTACCAGTGGGGGATTTGTACCAGCTACAACCTCCACGCATCAACATCACCCATATTGACATCAGCAGAGGGCTGCGTTTTTAAAAAAAATATTCAATGATCAAATATGTTTTCTAAGGAAACAAAGACAGCATATCACAATTAATAACCTTCAAATTTGTAAAAGCTTCTTGCTCATGACTATACCCTTATATTGTTAAATTTTTCACCCAAAACTTTTCTAAAACTGTACCATACACTATTATACCAGATCCTAAACATTCGCATTGTAAAATCGTCATAATTAATGTCTCCGTAAAATTTGTAAAGTCATGTCGTTTAAAAATATAGATATAGAATTATGCAGTCAAATCAATTAGAATGAAGTCAAAGTCAATGACATCATTTCACATGCAGTGAATGGGATCGAAGGCGATTAGATAACAGATTTGCAATGTCATTCCACCTAGGGATTTTGCACAGGGCAAAGGTCAAGAATTAGCATTGACAGAATGCATGATGATTCCACACACATGCATGTCTGTCATTGGAAAACTGCATAATTTGTCCACATAAATGCTAAAAGTACAAACAGAATACTACTATCCTTGAATTAGTCTGACACTTTATTATATTCACATGTATAATACAATAGAAAAAAGACCAAACACATTCCATGCACTCAGTAATTACATAACTTTGTGTCTACAAAATATCTCGGTCATCCAATTCTTTCTCTTAGCTCTTTTGTGATTTGTAATTTCAGAAAATAAACAATTAACTTACTTTTTCACAATTATCCACAAAAACTGATACTTCAAAGAAAATTACTAAATTCTTTTTTTGTTAATGAAGTTCCCCTTTTATGATAATTTGCATTCATTTACTAAAATGTTGGAAAATTGCAGACTTAAACATGGTATTTGCCATGAACTGATACAATTGCCAAAAACCTTTAATGCTACATGTAATATGTATGTTTATATCACTGTGAACACACAAATGGTGGACGAGGGTGGATGTGGGTATTTAACCACTGATCTCCCTTCTCCCCTTCTCTCCTTTGTCACCTCTCAATCTCCCCCATCCTCTCTCTCTCCTTTTCTTTATGTAATCTTTCCTAGGTCCTTCCTCCTCTCTCTTACTCCTTTCCTCTCTCCCCTACCCTAACCTTTTACCTGTGCCGTCCAACCCCCCCCCCTTTCCCTCACCCTCGATCATATACAGAAATTATATGTCAAAGTAACCTTATATTAGGAGGAAATGCTACACCAGAGAAAATTAAATGGAGGATATGTTCAACAATATTTTGACATTGAAAACTTTCAAATTTACTTTATTTAGTCACAAAATGCAGTTTTAGTAAAAAGGAATTCTGAAAAAAAATCTAAAACCCCTGCCAGATTCGAACTCATGATAAGCAGTTCAGCAGTCGCCATGCTAACCCAGCTATTGAGCTATTTAAGTGTGATGAGATCCAAAATGAAAAAACAAATATGGCCGATACATTTTGTATTTATATTTTCATCCATGGTTTAAAAGGAAGTCAGCCATTATGAAGCTGTAGAGAATACCCTCTAAAGTCAATGGATCCACAACTGTAATCTTTACAGCTACACTGTCATGATCTGGGGAACCTTTAGCTTTAGTAGACGGCCATAAGATGAAAGTCTCCCGTCATCTACGATGAAATCAAACATCAGTTTATCTGAATAAAAAATCTCTTTATCACTCTACTGTTCCCTGCATTATCAAGTTAGAAAAAGGGAAAGGGGGATTTAGAATCTGATGGAAGTCTGGCTCCATAAAATGTTGATCAAAGGTGTGCATCTTGCACTGTATCCTTCTGAGAATGATACAACAGTGATGATGGATGATCAGAGAATTTAACAGCACCGAGATTTGTACAGGCGTCAAATTTTTCAGGACCCTGTCTTCAGCTGCTACAATGCATACCCTTCCAACTTTTAAAACGATAGGATGAATTGTGGGTTAATGCTCAATACCTGTGTTTTATGGCTTTCAAGGACCGTATTTCACATTGTTTTTACCTTTGTCAAGAAATGCATTAAGAGAAATTGCTTTTTGATGGCTTTCTTTCCCTCTTGTGTATGATTGATTCTATGTAAATAGTCAATACATTATAATGTTTCTAGAGGCCTTATAGACGTTAGAAGTAGATGTCTGCAAGATTGACATTTAAATGTAGATTATGTTAGTAACCCCGATAACAATTAAAGTCTCTTTCACATTTATTATTTAGACAAAATTCATATTTTCAAATATATATTAGATGTTACTGATGTTCAGAGAACATATTTTGTCTGAATTCTGAAGCAACAATTTTCATGCCTATATATACTTTTGTTGTTTAATTACCAAAATCATTTAGAATAATTCTAACACTTGGTTGTCATTAACTTTCTGATTTTTACACCATAATCTTAATTTGTTTTAATCACTTCATTATCTAATCAGATTTATCCTCAGATGATACCACTGACCACATGTGTAACTGTTTCAACACCTACCTACCTTTAGAATTTAAAACCTTTTGTTTATAGAAGATCTTACAGCCGCCTGGCTGGACATACACCTGGTAATGTTATGCAGGGTCTATAATCCTCCTCCCGGGGTCAATTTTGCCAGGATGTTTCCAGGGATAATATCAGACAAGTGTATAAGTTTATGACCAGGTGTGGAATATTAAACCAGACCACCAGCTTGGACTTACCATACTTTACACCTGATAAACTTAATTACTGAAGTTAACTGCCTCTGTTTTTGTATTAAACGTTGATGAATGATAAAAAGCCAACTTGCCATACTTGAAAAAAAAAATACTATGCTTGAAAAAAATGGGATATTATAAACGTGGAGAAAGTCAGCAACGTCCGTGTTATTTGATTTTCTCCAGATCCCTACCGTGTATACATATTGATAATATGATAAGTAAACAAGAAATCTATTTTTTTGGACAGACTTTGAAAGAGATAAGACTTATGATCTCTATGTGTACAACAAAAACAGACACTGCATGAGCTCTGTGTCAATTTTGTACCAGTCTGTGTGGTGGCACAAATCATCCCAGGGCAGCTTAGCAAAGCTAAATACCATGTTCCTGCTCACGTTTGTTGGAAAACCACTCCAGACAGCGAATTTGAACCCATAAAGGGATTTAAAGACTCCAGGACCAAACAAGGGCCCTCTCGAGTTGGTGATGGATTAACTGAAACCTGACCTGCAAAGTCAAACATGATGGATGAACATTTGGTGCATTAAGACAAAATGCTTTCCATCATTTCTCTTCTTTGTCGATTATCATGGCAAATGATAAGTTAAATATTCCGTACTGGTTTCGTTCACATATTGCATGCATAAGGCAATTCCTCTTGAAATGTCTCAATGGATTAAACAATTTGAAAAATGAATAAATAGAAAGTTTGAAAACTGCAAGTTCTCCTTTAATAATATATCATTCTTGCTTTGGGCATATTTGGTTGAAAAAATATTGCTGTTGTAATTTAGTTGAAAAAAATATTGCTGTTGTAAGACAGCCCATTAGACAATGTTTTCATATTTGCAAACTTTTCTAGTATTTCAAATGAAAATGATCGAGGCATATGCTATGACAAAGGCATTGGGTGCAGAGCAGCAATTCACTTCAAAAGAAAACATCCCCAGATATAATTACAATGTTTTAATAAAGTTGTATAGGTCTAGAATGACACAAGGACACATAAAGTGTTTCCGGTAATATAAAAAAAAATAAACAGAATTTTTTTCTTGTCTTCATAACAATTGTACACCAACAGAACATGTAGCAATTGGGCCTTAATGGCAAAAAACAGAAAGAAAAAAAAAACATTTTTGTAAAAACTTGTGACTAATTGATTGTGTCAGAAAGTATGAAAACCAAAAAAAGAGGGGGGACAGCTTGAGAAATGATGGGGTCATATAAATTCTTTATAAATCATCAAAAAGTTCATTTACTGTCTTCTCACCTTATTAAGAGCCACTTTTAAAATAACATCATGTTTTGCCAGGCATAGAGTTACGAAAAAGGGCTTTCAGACGAGAAATTGTATACCTTTACTCAAAAAATAATTACTGGCGGAATTTCACGACAAGATGATTTTGACGACTGTTATGTTTTCAGGTGTTGGAGAATTGCAATCAACTCTCCTAACACTTGCAATTTTCATCTTCAAGAACGTTAGTGTTTACTGTTGGACAATCAGATCCAAGTTCATTGTCAATGAACATTTTATCTCTGACAATAATGGGGGTAGCCTTACTTCAATTTCAACGATTTCTTTTTCGACAAGCAATCAGACGTTGAACAATCTGAGAAGCCCCCCTAACAGATAACACATCCAATCTGCTCAATCTCCTGATCACCTCTGCAGGTAAACTTCAAAGTAAACATTTAATAATTAGTAATCTCATACATTTCTCCTCTTAATTGTCACATGCAATTCATTCACCTTATATGTATACAGATTCTTTGATACAAGATTTTCCAAACCACTCATTCTAGACATCCTTACACTCTATATATATATAGCTTGCTATTTGTATGTAAAAAGAGATTATCTCCGATTTCAATACAATATTAGTTACACTAAAATTTCTTCAACGGTGTAATATTACTAGAAATTTCTATGATTCTGATTTATTTCAAAACATTTATGCAAGAGTGAGAGAGAGCCAGTAAAACGTGTAAAGTGAGGACAAATTTCAACCAACGGACAGAAGTTGTGAGGACAGAATTGCACTATGAGGACAAAAAAAATGTCCTCACAATACGCTGGTTTCGAGATATGTCCGAGTTATTTCCCTTTGGAGAACTCGTACTTAGTAAGATGCAAAACAACTTGTTTACATGCCGGAGTGGGACAGATCGATATTCATCACTGCATAAGTGAATCTGCTCAGTAAGTTTATCATACGCAGTTTCATCACCCAATTTCGACTGATACACAAACTAAGTAAATAATAAGTATTCAAGAAGTAATTAAATACTTAGAATTCTTATTATATCACGTTATTTTGTTGCTCCTAGCTATCATATCCCGGACATTGCTTGAAAATATAACATTGTATTTATGTTTCTACTTTAGGAAGACATTTCTTTTGACAGTATTTTACATTTCCTACATCAAGTATTTAATAAGAAGTCGGTTTTTAGACATTTTATCGTCTTTCTCACTGACTCTGGTACCACTCTGTCCCACCTAAGCATTCAAAGTTCCACTAAATGCACCTCCTACATAGGAGAGCTCTAATCTTGAAACTGACGTCTTACGTCCTCATAAATATGACCAACTGCATGTGAAAGAAATAGATACAAAATATTAGCTTAGTGAGGACAAGTTTTTCATAATTCGAAAGAGAGTATTAGATAAACTTTTATAGGTATCCCTATAGCTATACCTAACATAGTAATTTTTTTGCCTTTATAGAATAATATATATGTGTATTCTCTTCTACAATTGTGAGGATGTCCTCACTTAGTAGATTTAGTAGGAGAGAGAGAGAGAGAGAGAGAGAGAGAGAGAGAGAGAGAGAGAGAGAGAGAGAGAGAGAGAAAGAGAGAGAGAGAGATTTTCTTAAATTTTACATTAACTTAAACTACCTATACACATGCTCTATCAGCATGCTGCCCGATTTTGAGTTTTTATAACTACACTTGAGGAATGGCTTGCTACGGGAACTAATTCTGGGAGCTTTTCATTAAATCCTTGTTTTGCCAGAGTCTCTACAATACGGGCCTGTTGTGTAAATCTCAGTAAAGACTTGTTTAATCTTCCCCCATAATGCACTTTTTGGGGATGACCTGAATTTTGGAATAATGGTTATATGCCTTACGTTTGCATGTGAATCTTGTAACAGAAGTCTTGGTAGGGGAAATAACTTTTGTCAAACATAAATTGGTATTTCATAATTTCTGTTTATGTTTCTGCAGTCAAATAAAATACTGGCAAATGAATTCAAGAATTCAAGGGAGATAATATTGATTCTAATCTGATTTAAAAATGAATTGTTATACTTCAATTATAAGTTTCAACTGGAAAGCACCATGAGAAAATGTGGAAAAAAAAACTTCTAACGCATATCCAAATGCAACATCATGGTACAATAATGTTGCATGAATAAATAGAATATGATTTCATACAGCAAACTCCCTGTGCATCCAGAACTCTTGGGATGCATTAATTTCACAATTTTCCCCCTCCAAGTTTAAAAGAAATAAAACAATACAATATTTTATTGACATATTTCTTGTAACTTTTTAAAATTATCATAATTTTAAAGAATGCTTTAAATTTTACTATAATCATGCCGGATCATCAGATAATGGCTTCAATTTTGGCATGAGAGGGCAATTGGTGTTTCAAGGAAACTGGAGAACTCAAATCCCCCCCCCCCCCAAAAAAAAAGACCTGCAGAATTTTAAGTTCACATAATATTTTGAAATGCAACTTTCCTTACACTTATAATCACAATTTTCCAGTTTCTAATACTTAAAAAAAAGTTTACTCTTCATTCATAGTATACACATATACTTTTTCATTTCATTCTCATATGAAATTTGACTAAAATTAAAAGGTCCCATTTCTAGACTTAAAATGATCCTCAAGCCATCATAAAATACACTGTTTTTTGCTCATAAAACTGATTTTAACCTGAGTGAAAATATAGCAGTCATGTGAATCTCCATATCTAATTCAATGATGAACTTGCTCGTTCCATAATTATTGATGCTATCGATGTTGTTTGAAATATTTTTTAAGTGCTTTTAAAAGGAAAACTTGTATCCTCAGGCACGGAGTATACCTAAGGTGTACATGTATATTTAATAATGCATTACCTACGGTTCATTATGCAAAGTTCAAGTCGTGTGTTTTCATAAAACTGTAAAAATAACTCTGCCCTGGCAAGAAATCTTAAAAAACAGTAAAAACCATAAAACTGTGAATAGTAATTAGCATAACACACAGAAAAATATGAAAATATGAAAAATGTGTTTGTTTCTATATCAATTAAAGTCACAGATTACGTGTGTACCATGTTAAACCCTAAATCTGCAGTATTAAACCTGCTAAAAATTGTTAGAAAATAGAAATCGTACAACAGCAGCATATAGTGTAAATGTTTTATCCTTCACATCTATTATAATCTGGTGATGGCTGGAAGCTATGACTGTCAAAACAATATGAAGCCATTTAATACCAAGAGGTCTCTGTCACACCACTGTGATGCATGAACACAGTTATCTGGCATTCATCATAACATATTTCTCCTCCTCACGACCTGCCGTAGTCCTTAAGGATTCAGATCTACCTAGTGCCTGGTACATTACTACCATCACTAGTGAAACTGCATATCCGACTGACCAGCAAGCGACGGTTCCCATAAAACAGAATTATCTGTCAAAACCAAGCAAGTCCCCTTCTTTTTCACTAATGGGACTTCAACCTGCATGGGGATCTCTGGATATACAATGAACCATTGGCTGTTGATCACATGTTGCAGCCATTTTGAAAATTTGAACAAAAGTTGTGTAATACATGAAAAGCCTTGGATCGATTCAAAAGAAGTTTAACCCAATATCAATGTCTGCAATCACGATCATTAGCAGTGAAATCTTTTAGGATAATGGTGCACAGTATTTTGCAAAGTGTAAAGAGTGCTAAACAATATTATATAAAGACAAGCAAGGGCACCTGTAATAGATAAATTTAAATGAATTATCCAAACTGACAGACGGGAACCCCGGATTCTTAAGAACCGATATAACAATTAGCTCTCAATTATCCATTTAACATTTGAAATCTAGCTATCACTACCAGGATTTGGGATTTCTTATATTTTTCTCTTGCTTTACGTCCGTTAGTAAAAAAAAAAAAGCTCATTTCATAATTAGCATAACAAGCACAGTGGGTACGTGGGTACCGATTCAATATTTGCCTTTTATTTGGTTTACAAAATTTCTACCACAATGTCACCTCTTATAATTTTCTGTTTAAATGATATTCATATTAGTGTTCCGATAAATTAATTACATGGTTAATATAGCTTCAGCAAACATATCTCTGATATAAGGGTTTGCTTGGTACATCTTTATCAATGAGAAACATTCATATTATAATGAACGGAATTAAACCTCTTGGTGTCTTTACAAAATAAGACCCAGCTCCTTTAAGTTTTTGGAGAGACTGAGCAAACGTTCGGACAATGTATCTGGCTCTGGCCTCTGTTTGACCTAAACAACTGATGTGGTTCATATTTACCTTTTTTTCTATTTTGGATTGATCTGAATTCAGTCATGGATTCCTCTCAAAGAGGAATATTTACTTATTAAACATCAAACTTGGTCCATCATTTGAAGAGAGTAAACAAAAGTCCTGAAACATGAAATCCTGTGGTATCTTGTTTAAATATTAACGAAAACCTGATACTCCCAAAATCTCACCAACCAACTCTACACAAATTCAACTCCTTCAGTGTGTTTGAGTTTGGGATTTTCATGAATTCTAGACATTAAAACAAATTTGTTTGAGATTCAATTCATGGAGACATTTGTGTGGTCTTGGTTAAATTGCACGTACGTTGCCATTATTCCAAAAGCCGCGACTCAGAACCAAATGCGACTGGGATTTATAAAACCACCTGCAATATGTTTTATTTAGACCTTAAAAGACTTTTTGTGGCTATCTTGAAACTTTTAAAAGACCAATGTATTTAGAAATTAATTTCAAAACTCTGTTTCTTCCTACTTATGAACCGCAAGAACAGATTTAGGACTTAATTTTTTTTTCTCGACCATCTCAGCTCCGTGCCATAACTAGCGATACACGGTGTCTCCGGACTCCCGTATTTGTTCTGTTACAAAGCTCCTATTTTCACAAGTACTTTACAATACTAAAACATACCTTAACTTTTCAATAGACAAGCTTGTATTTACTCAATGGACAGCGAGAAATATTTAACCCGCGTATTGACAGCGAGTGATTTAAAAACGTGGACACTTTTATCTGTAAGAATGAAATGTCATATATTGGGTTACACTCCGCTTGTGGGATACAATGTGGAAAATTGTTTTATTTGTTTTTCATTTTTAAACAATGATAGTCTGTCATTTTATCTCCAAATGTATACCCTTATCAAATGATCGGGTGATATAGTATAGGCAGTTGGTGTAAATATTACCACTGACACTGTCAAATAATTTCACCGTCCCTTCTTCTCCGTGCCTTCGGTGAAAGAAAACACAACCCACAAAAAATGTGGAAATATGACACATAATAGAAATCCACCTCCAAACATACAAAAACCACAATTCAAGAAGTTCTATTTACAACACCAGATTAACCTCTCTGTTATTCTATTTTTAGGAAAATACACATGTGCGCGTTTAGTAAATAAACACAGCAAGCGCTGAGTATTTTAACGCGAAATAAGCGCACCTGCTGAACAGAACACCCTACCTGTCGTCATAGGCAAAGTCAGCATCCAGGGAATTGAGATAGAGGACGAACGACAGAGCACCGGAGACGAGAACCGCGAGGTCCATGTTCCCACCTTTCCATTGCTTTCACTGACTGATCGAAGTTGCCGAGCCGGTAGTGTAAAATTCAACTCTGCGCGCATGCTCTAGTAGCAGTTGGGTCGATTGAAAACTTGGAGGGGAGGGATTTAAAAGTTGTCAAACAACTCCAGTGAAAATAATATTCTATTCAAATTGATTGAGAGGTGACATATAAATATCTACTGTAAGTTTTTAAAAAACTAATTTATAAATACTTTAAACACTTTGATTTATAGATTGCATCCATGATATTGAAACTGTTTAAAAAATCTAAACCAAAATATTCATGTGTATAATAAATTTGAGATCGTCGTCATCTCGATTCTCAGAGAGGGAGAGATAGGGGGAGGTGGCGTAATATATATATATATATATATATATATATATATATATATAGTCTGGAAATTGAAAACTTCGAAAGTTGAATTACGCTCTATTGTAGGCATTGAGAATATTATTTGTTAAAATCTTAACGTTAGTGTTAATATAAATTTATACATGTGCATGTATATATTATGAAATTTTAATTCTCAGGCGTTTACTAACCTTTTAAATGAAAAGCAAAACCCATATAAACTGTGTAATTATGTCTTCACACAGATAAGTTACAGTTAGGCAAACATTTCTCTACAGAAGCAAATTTCGTTCACCGTACTCATTTTTTACCCTCCTGCAAGTATTAAATGACATCAAATACAATTTTAAACCCTGAATTATTTTTACAAGTGTTTCACTTAATATTACAAATTAAATCTTCTTTGAATCCGAATTTTTCCTGACCACGATTTTGTTTAGATTACATTTCTAGATATTTCGTTATTTATGATCACAATTATATTAACACCTCAAAAAGTGACAGAGTTCTTCAGAAAACCAAATTTTCCAGGCTGCGTACCATCACAATAGGGGATTGTCATATCTCCAGACACCTCGTCAATGCCCGCTAAATCTGGCCAGATAAAATCTGCCTCTTTTCTAAAATCCTCATGTACACCATAATTAATCGGGCATACTAATGGGCAGTAATTAACACACAATTAGTTGCACTTTTCGCACCTTGTACTGCTTGGTACGAAGTGGTTAGAGGTAAATGGAGATAGCCCTACACTGAAACGTTATACAGTGCAGTATAGCTTATTTATTTATCTGTTTATTTATTTACCTGTTTATTTATTTACCTGCTTATTTATTTACCTGCTTATTTATTTTTAAAAACACGTGAAATCATCTTGATGGTTTCTTTTTCACAATTATAGTTTATATTTCTTTCTTTTTTTTCTTTTTCTTTTTTTATATACTTTTCTTGATTACCCCCACCCCACCCCCGCCCATGAAATAAATGATTGAAATATCTGTTCTTCGTTGTAGATATCCACAATATTGTGAAAGTCCACTATTTACAATGCTTGTCATACATTTCAAATTGTGTAGAGGTAATTATTTTTCATCATTTTCACCATATCTATCCATACACAATGTTGATTACGATATTTAGTACATGTCAAATTGTTTTGCTGTGGTACGTTCAAATATCTTACAGCTATATTCGTAATGTTTGGTTAGTATGATGAATTATTAAAATTAATCAGTACACGCGGCATGCCGGTTCTCCTTTAATTGTATCCATTCTTCTCCCACGGTCACTACCAGGTGTACACTCAGTATAGTCCCTACCAGTGAATGACTACTCATACATACAATGTACTATAATTGATTATAGACAAATGTATCTTATAACTGTCCCATAAAACTTTACAAAATTAAACATAAATCATAAATCCGTTTCAATGGTCTCTCTCTCTCTCTCTCTCTCTCTCTCTCTCTCTCTATGTGTAGAAAATAATGTGCATGTATATTTTTTGAAGTGAGAATATTTTTTCTAAATTAAAGAAGAAAAACATCGATTATAATTTGACTGTGTGTAATTGTTTCTATTACATCAGAAAACTATCTTAAAATTCAACAATTTCTTTAGAATTTTTTTTTTTTTTTTTTTTTTTTTTTTTTTTTTTTTTTTTTAGAAATAAAGGTATTTTAAAATTTCATTGTTGAAATAATTTCCAATTACAAATTTTAATGAATTGTCTCTGTTAGATGCAGTAATTGGGTTTGATTTGTTTTTCCGTGATCGAGCATTTAACAATATTCAAATTCGATGTCTGTAAAATAAGTTCGGAGCAAAATATTTTTCAAAATCATTGTTTTCTGCAAGCAAGAAGCAAAATTCAAACAATATTTCTAGAGTGAATATGGCTATCAAACGTCATTTGGTAATCTCCATACGAAAAATATGTTGTGAGTTTTCCTGATTTCTGACCCTCTTCACGTCGTTTTGACCAGTAAAGTAAACATTTCTTATATAGAACATATACTTTTGAATTTATCATTTACAAAAAAATTGTAACAAATTAAAACCCAACGATATGCTGTACTAGAACATGGGTTGTTAATATTATTTAGTATGAATAAGGGCTAATAAAAACAAAAACATGTATCTGATCGATAGTTTTATTGAATGTGAATTTAACTACAACTTCAAACAACACCTGTACTAAAATCGGTACAACAATCTATGAAATGGATCTTGTTTAAATTCAACGTGAGGTTAGTTAAAGTGGGTGAGGTGAAAACCACAGCGTTTTACCAATATCCTGTCGACATCTTGTTACCCATTCCATTTACGAAAGTACAGGTGTGATAGGTGTACCTGGGTTTCTGACGGTGGTCAAATTAATTGCATTTCGCATAAAATATTCTGTTAACTATCCACGTCCAGCTTCTTGTTAACCACACTGTATAACGTAATGTTATGGTTGATATAATAACGCCTCTTGTTATAAATTATACCGGTAGTATTGGTAGTTTCAATAATTTTCACGTGCATTAATTTTCGTGACACTTTGAAATAAGATACTACCTTTTGTAAGTAAATTCTTAAACCATCTTTTGAATTATAGCTTCGAAAACAGATTTTATCACAATTTAAGCAAAATCGCTGTTTAATGAAAAATGTCAATTCCATAATTTATATTCTTTTTTAGTACATATGATTGATACTGTATGTCACGTTTTGTTGGGGGGTAACTGATGAAATAAGTTTTTCTCAAATACTTCAATATCCATGCATCAATAACATTGATTCAAATGACTTAAGGAGGAGCAACACATCGGGAAAAAATAGATGGATGGATAGTGGAGAGAATACATGTATATACAATAACATATTGAAATTGAAACTTTAAAATTTACCGTAATCAGTTTTGAAAAAAATACCTGTTTTAATAGAAAATAATCTGAAGAAAAAATGAAAACCCCAGCTAGACTTGAACCCACGATTTGCAGATCAACCGTGGATAAGTTTTCAGTACTTTCTCCAGATTTTGTGGTTTAGAAAAAAAAATTGAACACCTTTTATTATGTACTGAATACAGAAAGGATTAGTCAGCAGGCATTAATGACTCTATGAGCTTTCTCCTTAAGATACATATACAAGGTATATATACTGTATTACAGGTAGTAATAAATTCTATACATAGAAACACTTGCATGTACATGTATATTATTGCATTTGCAAAATGAGATTTACATGTAACTCATGATATACACTACAAAAGGAAAATTAAGCAAAACATGGAGGAAAAAAAAAGATAGAGAAAATAAAAAGCAACAAAAAAAAAAAAAAAAGAGAGAGAGAGAGTGAGAGAATAGAGTAGCTATAAAAGTAGAAAACTAGTCTAAAATGGAAGGAGAAAAGAAGTAGAAAAAATAGATATATATGCAAAAATGTAGTCAGTAATACATGAAAACCCAGACCGTTTTCACTACATTGTTAGGCACATTTATCTGATATCAGAATGAAGAGAAACGTGGCAATGATTTTATTTTTCAAAACTCATAAATCAAGATTTTTTATTTCTATGAAGTACTGAAACTGCCTCACTTCTATAACTACGAACCTTTTATCGTCAGCCTCTCTATACCGGTACTTCATAGGTACCCAAAATGCTTATATCAATTTCTGAAAATTAAAAAATAACCAGTACAACGAAAATTTATTCTGTTAAATGCAATTAACTAACGACAAAACATATAACCCCTATTTTATAAGTAATTCAAAAGAAGCCAGGGAAATTTTATATTTATAGTTCTTTATACCTGGAAATTCTATTTTTGGAATCGTAATCTGTCGGATGGGGATGTTGCATTATAAATGACGGAGAGGCGTCCCTATACCACTGTTTCCATGCACTTTCGTCTTCTGCAGGATTCATAAAGTACACACATCACAACTTCAACAACCATCTAAATATCATTGAAAATCTAATTTTCTGTACATACATACCTACATGCACAATTTGTTATTTGGTTTTGGATTAATATGCCCATGGGCCCCATCGTTCGCCTGATCAGCCGCATTATTTTATAAATCAATATATTGTCTAGTAGAATTGACCCCATATACTAGCAATATTTGAAAAATATATTTTATTTTTGAAAATACACGAGGGCATGAACTGCGACGCTTCACGGCATACCTCCTGAACTCCGCCAGTAGCGCTTCATGAAAAGTAGTCCGAAGTGAAGCGTTAACGTTGCAGTTTGCGTCCTCGTGAATTATCAAAAATGAAACTCATTTCTTATATTTACATGCTCCTTTCATTTCTGGCAGAATTCCTAGCCTAGGTCACGCAAGCCGTTTGACTTCCCACTCAAACTCGTAGAACACTGCATTGACAAACGTGTAGGTGACCTAGACTAGCAGAATTCCCAGACGTTAAAATGAATGTACTATATTTATCAACATTCATACGAGCATTGTTCGCAAATGCAACGCATTCATGAAGAAATGGTTATCAGTACAATTTGTTTGGTTTGGTTTTATACTGTCTAACGTCCCTCGCGAAAATTTTTCGCTCATATGGAGACGTCAACATTGCCGGTGAAGGGCTGCAAAATTTAGGCCTATGCTCGGCGCTTGCAGCCTTAGCATGGAGGGATCTTTATCGTGCCGCACCTGCTGTGACATGGGACCTCGGTTTTTGCGGTCTCATTCGGAGGACCGCCCCATTTTGTCGCCTCTTACGACAAGCAAGGGGTGCTGAGGACCTATTCTAACCCGGATCCCCACGGGATTATTACAATTTGTAAAGATATTAAAGGCAATAACATTGGAAGTGTAGACATACGAATTTTGAATCAACATAACAGGAGCCGTGCTTGCATATTAACTTATGAACTATAGTTCTTAGGAGATACATTGGGGCCCTATCCTTGATCCAGAGGTCGTGGTTTTAACGTCATCGACGGTACACCACACCGTATCTCTGTATATAGTTTTAACAAAACATGTACGTTTACCTGATCAAGATGTAGGGCTCACAGCGGGTGTGACCGGTCGATAGGGAGATGTTTACTCCTCCAAGGTAACAGATTCCACCTCTGGTATGTCCAGAGACCCGTGTTTGCCCTACTCTTAATTTTGTACAGCAGTTCTTTATTGGAGTTATGAGATTGATCGTTGTTTGTTATCTTCACCTTTTTATATACAAATATTATTTATCTTGTAAGGGAAAGTTTGATAGAACTTTATTTTTCAGTGAATTGGTTTTTCTTTTGTTTGTTTTGGTTTTAACCCTTACGGTGACCCATTTTAATTGCAAAGATGTAACTCTCTGGGGGGG
This sequence comes from Ostrea edulis, assembly GCF_947568905.1. Classification (NCBI taxonomy): domain Eukaryota; kingdom Metazoa; phylum Mollusca; class Bivalvia; order Ostreida; family Ostreidae; genus Ostrea; species Ostrea edulis. The sequence continues at coordinate 38,338,708 of NC_079166.1, read as the reverse complement.
AAATAGGGATATACCAGTTTTGAGCCCCCCCCCCCCCCCCCCCCCAAAGAGCTACATTTCTGCAGCTAAATCCAATCCTCTGTGTGTGTAGATTGGGGGTGGGGGTATGTTTTTATATATTGGTGTCTCTGAGGCGATCGCTTTATTGGCCTAATCTTTGTCAAAATCCTCAGAAACTTCATCGAGCTAAGGGTATATTGAAAAGTGACTCACATGTACCTGTAATGAACATTTCAAAAACAAATCGCATAAATTGTAGAATAATATTCATTTATAGTTTGTAGATGGGAGGGTTATTAATGAATGAATTTTCCATGCCTTTGTGTCTCTTAACTTTAACAAGATCCATAGATATGTTAGTGTAAAACGACTAAATTTGGATAAAAGCCAACACAAATTTGCATAACCTTTACTGAGCAACCAATAAGAAAATAGGACTATCATATTAAATGGGGTTCTAGAATTACCAAAAAAAAAAAAAAAACTACTGAAAAGACGTAACAGCTTGTTTACATTTCGTAGGACGAAAATTATTTACACAGAATGATGTACAATGATCTGAGTATCTGTCGGCAGAATATGCCTGCATTTTAGGGGCTAGGATCGATATCGCATCAATGAGAAGTACATTTAATTAGCATTTCGCTAAAAAAAAAATTGACAATTTTGCTAAGAGTGTATGGAATATGGGTATACATTATAGATATGATAGCTTTGTATAAAAGTTTGAACTACCGGTATGCTCTATATTTTGAAAAATATAATTTATTCACCAAAGGACAGCCAAAAATATGAAAGAATATCGCCAACTCGGCGTAAAATAACTTACAAACAATTAACAGCAATTTACACGCATGTTCTTCCTCAATAACAGCCTCATTTGACCAAATGATGGACAAAATATGTATTAAAAAATTGTGTTTTTGAAAAATTGTTTTTGTCATTGATTATATCTAGGTATACATTTTATAATGACAAGAACACCTTCTCATGAATATGATTATAGTATTACATTATGCCTTTCTGCCTCTGATCTGTACAATATAATATTTGTAGTTGATAACTTCATGTAGAATTGTATATGATTTCAATGAGTAAAATGAACTGAACTGTACACACGTGCAATGTGAGTAATGTCTAATGTCACGCATCTCCTGACCAGGTGACTCCGGGGGTCAGGGTAATTTGTTTTAGTCAGAGGTGAACATGCCGGGGTCATAGCTTGGTCTAATTGATTATGATTGTTCTATTTTATCGTTAAATAATAGCCGTGTCTAGAAATGCTGAGAAACCTTTTTTTAACCATGCTTAGAAACGTATGATATATGATTTAGAGAAGATTCAATACTCAACATGATTACTTTATAATCAAATCAGAATAATTGTTATTGTACAATTAATAAAATATTGCTATTATCATAGAAAATGAGAACGGTTCTCACGGATAGACTCACTCAATGTTAATGTTAATGTTTCATCTGAAAATGCAATTTTTGTAAATATTTCTTTTTTCTGAAATTTTTGTATAAAACTATTATTTTTCATTATTTCCTGTTGTTCATTTGACATAGAAAAAAAAAGAGAGAAGAGTTTTACCAACTTTACCAATATTAAGAAGAGGTGAAAATGTTTTATAGTTCTTCTTCACCATTGGTTAAAATTTAATGTCACTATCTTAAAGTTTAGAGATTCAATGTATTTTCATTTTCTTATTTTTAAAACAGTTATGTAAAATCTTGACATATATACCAATAGAAATGCAAAGGCCAAAGACCACACTTGTCGTTTGTCCAATGCATGACAACGTTAACAGTAGGCAAAGTTGTACTAACTGGGCAGTCTTTTTCCTTTATAACTAACTACAGAACAGAGTTTTTAGGGAAATACAATTGGAATATAGACTAGTCTCTCCTGTATGTTAATCAGTAAACTAAAGTTATGCACGTGGCTACTTTATAAGACAGTTTGTCGTCTACGCAATCTCGCAAACACTTCATTCCTATTTCCAGGTATCTGGTTGGTGTTTTTTTTAATATTCAGTGATTTTCCTTATTGATGTTTGCCTCCAGACCAACTTATGTAAACTTCCTACGAATTTGATTACATATTCAAAACCAAACCCCCTTGTAATTAAAACATTTCTACGGGCTGCAATATCCCGAAACGCTAGTATTCCAGGTTTTGATTAATGGTTTAATTAATGACGTCTGTTATGCAAATTTAGTCTTGCATGTTTCATAAAAAAATATCTAAAAGATTGAGATGGTTGAAATTTTTTTTTTTAAAAAGCAAATGATAAATGAACATTGGATTTGTTAAAAGAATATATATCCTCAAGGTGTACTAGTACTGTGTATTTACTCATTTCCTTTTAGTTCAATTCTATTTTGACTGGGTGGTTGATTGTTTTTGGGGGGTTTTCATGATCGTTATATCTTCAATAATAATAGATATGAAATAAAACCGAATTGTTCCTTTCTTTGAATTTTAATTCACAGTTCTTTGATAAAACTTTTAAACCTGTTTTCCCTTGCTCTTTCATTTTCAAAACGGGCTAGAAGAGTTTGTGCTCGAAATGGTATTTTTAAACATTTTTCATAGAGATACAAAGTAATTGATTTCATTCTACATGTAATTCCGAGGATATTGACACATCAGATTCTTTTATTGAGGTGAGTATATATTCCTGCCAGTTTTGAATTATTCATGAACTCCTGTATACAGCTTTAAATTCGCTCCCTGTCATGTTCACGGGTTTTTGTTTTATCCAGTTTCACACAGTTTACATTCACGGTTCATGTCCATTCTATGCACGTTTCATGACGAGAATACAGTCACTGCTGAATTCTAATTTCATGGTTTTGGCCCACAATGAATTTAGTAAAACTTAAACCAGGTAAACAGTGTTTTTTAGCACATTATGTCATTGTAACTTTCGTATTTTAATAAACTTTATTGATCTTTCCCTTTTCTCCTTGAATCTTTCTCTGTTTCTTGTAGTCTCATGATCTGAATTACAAAATTATATCATACAGAAGCCTATTGTGTGCTGTCATTCATAGAATACTGGTAATCGGGTTTGATTTCAGATTTCCTCGACAACTACTGACAGCGTAAATACTATTGTATGACTTACAGGAACGGTAGATATTTTATTATTTTGGATAATGCACGTGCATTCTTGATAATATCAAATTTTAATAACCCTCCGTGTCTAATACGGATTTGATCCCATTACAATGAAAAATTTCTATCAAAACATTAATTTATCAAAAATCAGCTGTGGTATAACAAAGTCTGAGAAAGAACAAAACTAAAAACTGATATCATCATATTAACTCTATCCCGCTAACTGCCACCAGGTTGAATAGACACATAAACGTGATGAAAGACATTGAATACTGGCATGTGATCGCAGCTTAACTTCATTCGATTTTCATTTTATTTGTGGAGGATTTCCGAGCAAGAATTACCCGCAAGTAACAAAACCGCTATTGAAGAAACGTCAAACATGGACTTAAGATTCCGATGATATCGAACCAAAATAATTTAATAAGATTTCCTCCAGGGTTCTTCATATCCCGAGAGATGCCATACAAAATCTTGAGAGTGTATATCCTTTCCTCAATTATTTTATTCATGCTGACTTCATTGTCAATACCTTCCGTTAATGGTTATCCTATCACGTTGCGATATTCGCTGATTTTTGGGTATATATTGTTAGAAACAATCATGCAGCATAACTTTTCATCCAACAAATCTGCATCAAAGATATACCCGCTCCCCCTACCAAAAATGTCGGATGATTACAATCCGACGGGGTCCATTAGTACGTACACAGCACAACCCTATCTTGCTAATTTGCGAATTCACCAAAACACACCATTCTCCTATCCTTTCTTCAAATATGATACCTTTTGCTTTTAAAGGAATGTTTCGTATTTTACAGTGCCAAATAGACAAAGACATAAAAGAGGGGAGTTGACACGGTCTGCTACCCAGATTAAGGGAAACAGGTACTCCACGACGCAATGGCAGATGCAGTCCTATTTTCAGACATGAAATTGATCGATTACAGATTACGAAACCGTTAACCTTAGCAATACATTTAAGCCTGGGTCACCGTACAAAAACTCATTAGTATGAAGCCTCTAAGCCAAGCATTCTTAAACTGTCTACAATAACTTGCAATTTCACATAAGACCATATTTTGGAATTGAATGTGTAAAGAAAGGAGGTATACTAATGGTGTAAGACTCGCTAATCCGTAGTATAATTGGAATTGTTAAGGAAAGGGGAGTGTCTTTGCAAGTTGAAAATGTGACATAAAGAACTGCTTTATCACGACATCAAACTCCGAAGCTGACGGAGAACACGCGTGTGTATTTCATTGTAGAAATATAGTGACTGAAGTCACGGGTGAAAATCATTAACTCTACCAAAGTACTCTTCACAGTCGGCTTCTTTCATATTTTCTTGATACATGATTAATGGTATCATCTTGGACATATTCAATTTATTTTAATGAATGGTCGCTTTTTGTATCTAGCCATTTTTTCTGTGTATACATAAAAAAGGGACGTGTGTTTAAAAATTAAACACAAAAGTAACATATCTATGATAGGCCTTTAGACATTTGTAAAGCTATTTTACACGGTATTTTAATATATCTTTAAAATTACAATATTTTAGACATCAGCAGATGTGAAAAATAGAAGGAATCCGTAAAAAGAATTTGGAACAAATCAAGATGCTGTCATAAATGTATAATATAGGTAGATCGGTTGGCTATCTCTGAATACACCAAAGATTCCAGCAGATGCCACAACCGACCTTATGTAGCACAGTATCAAATCTTTTTATTAAAAGAATATGCAGAAAAGCCCATAAACATGTCTACTTGAGGATATTCGATGGGTCCCCCAAAAAATAGAAAAATGCAAATTGCAATAAATGTCAGACGGACCCTTCGTAAATAATACAATAATTTCATTCTTGACAGATGGCAAAAGGACGGGCAACCATTGTACAGCAACATTTTCAACAAATAAAATCGTAATTTAACTACAAATAAGACATAAAATGAAGCTTTTAATGCCAGAAATATAAACTTCTGGTATACGATTCCTATGCATGAAATCAGAGTATTGTATTAAAAGATTTTGATAGCAAATCTTTCACAATTCAAAAAGTCTGAAATATCAGATAATGGTTGGAACCTTATCTCTTGTTTCTTGGTTTAAGCGGCTTTGTAAAACATGGAATTTGATCCATCATTTAGAGATTCATGGGTATATGGCCTTACTCTTGAGGAATTCTCGATGAGGACTTTACCCCCCACTCATACAGAAATGTTCTCTGTTTTTAGATGTGAACTTGTCCCTTTCTGTTGACAGATATACTGTTGTGTGCTTCTTTAGCATCACTATAAAAGACAGAACCCTTGAATAAAGATATATAAATTGCTGTATGTCAAATTTGCAATGAAATCATGATGACAACAAAATTGACTTGAAACAAAGTGTGAAGAGGTTGACAAACGATACAAGAAATTTAATAATTCCAGAACTGATATGAGTCCTGCGTGATTGGAGTTTAGACCATCATCATAAAAGGACACGAGAAGGAAAGATGTCCCTGGTCGATATCAAAGCAAATAATGTATGCTGCAATGCCTTTATATAGATCCAGATAGTCGAATCCTGAAGATGACTAAGGTTTTGCACACGTCATAGACAAAACCTTACTGCTCGACTCATTAATTTTAGATGATGTAAAACTTTAGAAATCAGTCACACGATACTTTAGAAATACTGTGTGTGCATGTTTTTTTAAAGATAGAATACATGTATCACTGAAGTAAATTTTCATACAAATTGCGTAGCACACTAAAATTTCATTCGACATTTGGTTCATCTATGCAATTTCACAAATGTGGATTTTAAGATAGACGATTACCAATGGTTTTGTAAGTTGCCAGACTTTTTGTGTAGAAAATGCTTAATTGTATTACTACAATATAAAGATATATGAACGAGTAAATTAACATGAATGATCTTAATTACGGTTCGTTTCTGATACTTAAGTGAAAGGTCAACGATATTCAAACCCTCTTAACAAAGATTTGATACTCGTAGTTTGCTGAAAAATAATATAGTTAGCCATGATAGATTTTTTTCAATGCGGCAACTCTGGAATGTGTACAACAACTGTCCGTCTCTGGTAATTTGATGAATAAAGCTGATGGTGAATATTATAAAAATGTTTCAATATTCATCCTGTCGATCAGATTTGGAACTTAAAATAATTTTAACTAGATCACGGCCTTTGTCAAGGAAAGTTTACTCTGTTTCGCTTTAAGTTAAAATACTAGACATATATTTGGTACTTTGATTTACGATAGTAGACGACAGTGTATACCTCATAATTTTCATTGGTAGAATTGTACTGTGTGGTTGATGATCAGACCAAAAAAAAAAAAAAAAGGTATGAGCAGAATCTGAGAAATGCATGAGCATTTGATATGTTTGTCAGAAACCATGACATTCATTAATAGTTTTATATATACGACTAACAATCACGTTTTAGAAGGAATTACACATCTATCTCTCTCTCTCTCTCTCTCTCTCTCTCTCTCTCTCTCTCTCTCTCTCTCTCTCTCTATGTGCTTTAAAGAAACAATATACATTATATGATTACTAATATGGAAAATGAAAAAAAAGCCAAAAAAACGTGTCGTATGCATTATATGATGATCAGAGATAAAAATTATTGCAGAAATTGAATGTACATATTATAAATGTCATTTTGTTGAAATATGCGTAACGAATTATGAATAAAGTTCATGGGACAATTTTCATACTGTATGTCATTTCATTAAAAAATATCATTGATATGGACCTACGAGTTTGTCATATGCATCCATATACATATGTGCACATTTCGGATACTTTTATAGGGTTTTCCTGGGTTTCGTTTTTTTTATGTGTCGCTGAAATTGTGAATGAATACCACTTTTTGTTAGTATGTCCTGTGTATTGCCAGATTAGAGATAAATTAGTGACAAAGTATTACCGGAGTAAACCCTCCATGTTCAAATTTATACAGCTATGAAGTGTGAATAATGTTAAAGAACTTTGTAACTTAAAACAAAAATTATTTGTAAAGCTCTTGATCTATAATATGTAATATTTAAAACTATACTGTACCGTCATTCTCCGTGTAACTATCATTATACTGTTGTACTTACATCTGTTAGATATCTTTGTTAGAGTTTTCAGCTTTGTTGTAATCATTATGTTCTATTTGTTATAATGCTATAAGATGTATGTCTTTCGCAATGAAGAATTGGATATGCATACATGTATATTTGTACACATTTCGGGTACTTTTACGGGTTTTTTCTGGGTTTCCCTTTTTCTAGTATTTTTTTTTTATCTGGCTTTATTCGTGCTTATTTCATGTCTACAATATCATAATCTGTTGTCAGACCTTAGGGAGTTGCATGCACATTCAATTTTAGATATATATGTGAATGTTTATCAGTGTTTCATACTTTTAGAGAACACAATTGCTTTCTACTTTTAACTCTCAAAAACGAAAAATAAGAACATATCTTTACAAATCATAATAATGAACCACAAGGAATGTGTGTAGATTAAAGACTGTTATGATCTATTGAATATTATAGTATATATTTATTGCCTATTTTAAATGATATTATTGCCACAGATATATCTCATTTCAACAAAATTAATGGCCTCATTTTGACTGCTCTTTTTAAAATTTATTTGATCGTATGAGGTAAGCAGCATTGATTTCAAACTATTACTTTATGTGTATCTCTCATAGAAAAGTGCATCAAAAACTATGAAGTTGATTATACAAATTTGAAGTATGTTTTTATTGGATTGACAAGAGGTACAAAGGTGAATGTCAATATTTTTTCACGTTCATGGGTTGTTTTTAATAGATTGCATGCATAATACAAATCCTCATTGTATACCGGACCTTGCATCAAGCTTTAATTTATTTTTTCCAAACATATTAAATCATCCACTTGAACTTGTGCTGTATGATAAATATACGTGTATAAGGAGGAAACTAGCTTCATGCATTTTTTTATGGCGTTTGAAGAGATATTTCAATTCATTTGGTCCTTCTATTTGAAAGGAAAAAAGCCCTCCCACACATCACAAGGATGTCAGTTATACTAATGCCTGGTTTGTGGTTTGTCAGACAGAAAATAGTTACACAAGAATTCTGACGAGATGGCCGCTCGGGCATCCCATATTCAGAATTCGAATTCATGATCCACTGTAGTAAAAAAAAAAAATACCACACCAATTATTTTTCTTCTTTTAAAAATGATATAATTATGGTTGGCTTGGTATTTGTGTTTGATAATAAACTCCTCTATCGATACTGAAATTTGAATTTGATAATACTAGTATGCAATTATTAAAAGTAAAGGAGATCATTTGATGTTTATGTACAATATGTAAGATTTACAAGTATATTTCTCATTTTAAAAAGAGTAGATTCATGCCATTAATTTAGATTCAAATAACATTAAAATTATTCTAATAGTAAGGAATTCTAGATGATGACACAAAGTATAAAAGTTTGGAAGTATGAAGATATTTTGCGTTATCGGTGAATATATATATATATATATATATATATATATATATATATATATATATATATATAGTTTTTTATGTAAAAGACTAATGCTTTCATCGAGAAATGCAATACATTGAAACAACGTAAGTACATGCATGTATACACAGGTAACTGGAAAAATCCCACACATTGTGAAATATAAGTATCACCGTAGAACTTATGATAGTCCATATTGACTTGGCCTCTAAATAATGCTAGAGATGGCATATTGCAAGTTGAAAACCGTTTGGCAGTCAGATGGGACCCTCATTACAATTCAGTATTTTTTTTATCGATTTTAAATTCATGGAAGATAGATACCTGAAGATCGAAACACTTGGCCGTGAGTATCAAGTGATATGATGTGGTATCAATTCAGTTACTAGTACAACAGATAGTTCGTTAAAATATTTACAAATACATGGCATACTTTCAAGCTGTTCTCTTTTTTAAATACGCGCTGTCTATAATAGATTTACAACTAGTGAAAACCTTTTTAGACCCTCGAGAATCCCCATAACATGGCCTGGTTACAATATCGTTAGTCTGGAGAGGATTCGTGCTGTATCTTCCATTATCTGAAAGGAGGGAATAACGGATATCCAAACCTAGGGGTAAAGACCACTTGAATCGGTCTTGAAATGAAAATCGACGACAAATATTATCTTAATTTATTAGTGTAGAAATGCGCTGGTTGTTGACAGAAGTTTCCAAATCGTCTTTTACTGTCAACAGAACGGGACCCCCGGATCTAGGAACCACTGCTTCTGGTACAAAAGATGATTAGCATGATTAGTGATGGAAGGTAAATACATTACGCACAGAAATAAATATGTTCTTGATGGACGTTTGATTGCGTAGACCTGACTTTGTTTTCGTGTCATACATATAAGTGGACTGGGAGTCAGACAAGGTTATGCAATAAGCGCGACATCAATGGGGATTTTTGTACAAAACGTAGTCCCGGAGATCTGGAGGGATTTTGACTGGCTAAGAGTTTGCACGATCTGGATAAGTGGCATCAAATAATATCAGAAACTATACAAACGGTTTTAAATTTTGTAATCAGTGTAAACATGAACTACTCTTTTTATGGAATTCGTTGAGGGAAACTACAAGCCTACATCCTTTTTGGACGCCATATTGAAGTCAAGTGTTCCAGATATCGAAAAAGGAAAATCAACATATTCACATTTAAAAATGGGGCTTGTTTATAAGTCTCTTGTTTTCATATCTGACTATGATTTGAAAAAAAAAGAAAATCGTTTAAATATAAGAATGAATCGTCGTTCAAACACATTTCAGAAGCCTTCAAGGTCTGGTATTGTTTTGATTCTTAGATATGTGTGATGAAATAAAATCAGGCCTCGCCTTTCAAGAAATCCCCAATTTGTGGTAAAGCTCATTTTCTGGCAATTAGAAATATAGTTCTTTTCTGTATTTGAAATCTATGTGAACATTGTGCTTTGATTATCTTTTTTTTTTATTTTATCAGAAAACGCTACAGCAATTATGTTCTGGGTGGGCATATTCATGAAAATATCTAGCAATCAAATAGACCGGGCAGAATGTACAGAATCGGACTGTTTTTTCGATCTTCATTTTCTAGATTTTTGAAATTGATCTGATAATACGGACGTTAAATAAACATTTCATGGCAAGACTTTAATGATTCTCCACCAATTATAGACAATCAATAAAATTAAAAAAAAAAACAACCTCTCATTGACTGCTAAATGGACGCGAACTAGGAACAAACTTCTCGTTTCTTAACTTTTGTGAATTGAATTACATAACATTCAGCTGAGGTCCTTGATTAAATCTGATATGATATGATATGATGTCTGAAGTATATTGATGAAAAAACCCAAACAAATCTGCAGGTCGAACACAAGGTCATGGAAACGTGAGTCGCCTGAATATATTTTGATGTTTCCAAAAGGCGTGTATGAGTTTTGAAAAGTTATATGAATGAATCAGTTCTCTTTTCGGGATGGTTTAGATTTCGTTTTCGTTGTAACATGCTTCTCTTTCATTTTAATGTTTTTATCTTGTATATGTTTTAAACGCTGACTACTTTATCCATCACTTTGTCAATTTTCTTTCTTAAGTATGAGATGTATTGTATTTGAAATTTTTCGTCATTTTTTTTCTTTTTAAATCGCCAACCTGCGTAGTTAAAGGATGTTTGAAAAAAAAGGGGGGGGGGGGCTTTCTAATGATATAAAACAATCTATTAAGAAAATATCAATATGTAAATGTCATATCAATTTAGATACTAATGATATTACTAAGTTCAAAAACGAAGAATTAAAAAGGTGCCTTTACTTCTTTCTTTAAAAAAATCTTTTATTCCTATTTTAAGATAAATTTCAATGTGCAATTTATTGGGTGAAAGATGTGACAAAACAAATTACAATATAATTATATCGCATCTCGACCTTTTTTAATGAAGGCTAACGAGGAAGACGTCAGATGTTGGATTCATTATTCTCTTTGAATCAAAATTTCTCGACATCGACATTGCAGTCCCGGGAACTTCACAGAAAACAGTGGTTTTATGTTCCTGTTTGAACGGAAATAAAAAAAAAAAAAGATGGTGCTTAGAAACAAAGACAACGTAATAAAAGTGTTTCTTTGTTATGTTGGTTGTACAGTAATAAAAACGTTAGTTGGTATAATTCAATCCCTTTGCTTATCATCGATGCTACTTGACCTTACATGAATTTTATCCTGATTCAAAACTATAACTCGTTTTAGAAATACTTTATATACGATAACAAGTTCTTTAAAGTTATTGAAATAGACTATATCAATGGATTATACAAAACAAATGTATAAACGAATATTCTGCTCATATTGAAAATTGGCATGCATTAAAACCTTGACATATAATGGCTGAAGATTAATGTTGCACTGTTACATAATGGTTAGTCTGCACTATTGTGGAACTTTGCACATTTACACGGGCACCTCGCTTTCCACTTCCCCGTTATTATACGGTGCATATCGATTATAGAACTTTAAAATCATCAATCTCCTTTACTTTAGAATGTCCAAAATATCGAAAAGTCAATAGGTAATATCATCTGATCTCTTTTTTCCCCTTTTAAAAATCTCTATTGAGTAAAAGAGGCAACATTTGCGACGTCTCCGCAGATCGGCTTTCGGACTGTAGTGGTAGACTTGTAAGAGAAGACGATAATTGCTATCCCTGTGTCGAAGGAATTCAAAAATTTTGTAATAATTGGATAATGACTATATATTGTTTACATACAAGACAAAAAGCAAGGTCTCTAGCCGCCCCAAAACTTCGGTTTATCTTCAAAAGAAGAATATACCGATTCTCTTTTTGAAAGAGTTGGGGTCGGTTTGATGTTTCAGAAAATTAGGAGTTACGTTAGAACTTACGAATCTCAATGGTGTTTGAAGTTGATTTATATTCGTTTGACTCCTATGCTCATCGAAATCTTTCATATTCATTAGAAATATATCCCATTAGTTTTAATAATAATATAATAAGACTAATATGGTATCATGTGTTACGGAACTTGGTATTTTTTCCATTGGTTTCGACTTAAACGAATTCAATATAAAGAATTTGTAATATAAGTATTTAGACTAAGATTAAAGGGTTGTAGGTCGTACCATTTTCACTTCATTTGAGAAATGTTTTATATTATGCATGGGAGTCGATGAATATGAATTTGATTTTTATAGGATTAGCATTAAGTAGAATATCTATAAAAAAAAAAATGTTTAGGCAACATCCATATATGAAAAGCAAAAATAGTTAATATTATTGTCGAATTCGAAGTTTTTCATTAATTAAACAACCGTATGTCAGTGGAACTGGAAATGATTTCGAACTTATCAAAATGATGACCTTTAAAACTGAGACAATCAAACACTGTCGGGATCTGCAAGGTCTGCAGCTGGACACTGGGGACGAAGATCGAATTTGTTTTGATTAGAAATGAGTATTTCATATCTACAAACGAACAACAGATTGGAAGGTCAGTATCTCATGTTATTTTTGATCGTATACTTAATATCATACTAATCATACGTATAAAGAAACATCCCTTACTTAAAGTGACGTTTAAAAGTGACAGTAATTGATCCTAAATACATCGGTCGGTTACATCTACAAACTAAGTATATCCATAGAACATTGTGAATAATTGTCAAACAATGTCTTCACATGATAGTACGTATATACATAAATTCCTGTTACATGGTATTTCATATGTATACCTGTAGCTTCGTATTGTCCCTTGGTGAAAAGAGACCAGGGTTGATTTTTTTTTAAAAAAAAGCTTTAAGAGATGATCGTATTTACTCGCCTATAAGTCGGATTTTTGGGAGTTAAATTTTGGTCCAAAACTCTATGATCCCGTGGGGATCCGGGTTAGAATAGGTCCTCAGTACTCCTTGCTTGTCGTAAGAGGCGACTAAATGGGGCGGTCCTTCGGATGATACAAAAAAAAACACCAAAAAACAAAAAAAAAACAAAAAGAAAAAAAACCCCGAGGTCCCGTGTCGCAGCAAGTGTGGCACGATAAAGATCCCTTCCTGCTCGATAGCCATGAGCGCCGAGCATAGGCCTAAATTTTGCAGCCCTTCACCGGCAGTGGTGACGTCTCCATATGAGTGAAATATTCTCGAGAGGGACGTTAAACAACATACAATCAATCAATCAAAACTCTATCTCCGACTTATAGGAGTGTCCTCAGAAGATTAGTATTGTTCTTGATGGCGTAATATATAGCCTAGTATTAATTAAACTACAAAAACATGGACGAAGTAAACAAAATAGTGACTTAATTTGTTAAGAATAAAAAGTGAAATATCGATGTCATATCCCAAAACATTATTAGAACAAGGAAAAATATATAAAGGCATTGATATGAAATTGATTTGTTGGGGGAAATATCAAATATCGGTGCATTTCTCAAAATATTATTTGAAACACAGGTAAAAACATTAGAGTATTGATTTGAAATTGTCAACCGATTCTTGAAAAAAGTTAGACCGACTTATAAATGGGTCAATGGCAATTCCCTCCAAAATAACCTAAAAACTATACAACCGACTTATAGGCGAACCGACTTATAGGCGAGTATATACGGGAAGTCCAAAACTTAGCAAAAATGATTTGAAATAATAAAATTCAATGCAGATTCATAAATAAACCAGAATTTTCTTTCTTTTAAAAATGTTTCGTTTTCGTATCTCTCTGCAATGTCGTTTCGAAGGTATTCTCTACACATAAAATCAACCAAAGCAATACCTCCATCAAATTCACCGATTACATTGTCTTACCGATTATATATGTACATTGTAAGCTCAATTATTTTGAATATTCTCAAACCTGTGCAATTCACCACACTGTGCTCCTTTATTTTGTATTTCAACGAGGCGAGATTTATTCAAACGCTTCTACATGGGACGGAGAAACATTCAGCTGTGGCTTTCAACTCAGCATTGAGATACATCGACGACGTTTTATCTATCAAGAATATTCATTTTCACTCATACGTTGAATGATTCGATATATCCCAGTGAACTCAAAAGAAAAGACACCATAGTCTTGCACATCTGTTTCATAAACAAAAGCAAACGCTTTCGTGAACAAAGACGTTTACGACTATCTACCGACTCAGCTTTATGACAGACGGGATTACACCAGCTTCTCTGTCGTCAGCTTTTCATACTCCATTATCACCTGTGTATTTTGTTTATGTCTCCCAACTGATTCGATACGTGAGAGCACGTTCTACGTATAATCAAGTTTAAACCGAGACAGACTACTGACAAATGCGTTTAATGTTACAGGGGTTTCAACTGTGTCGTTTAAAACCAATAATTTATAAATTCTATGGTCGATATAATGACCTTATTATGCAAATTCAACCTATATCATTAGGCCAAATGCTATCTTCTGGCGTGTTTCATACCAATTGTTAGACTGTTATTTATACATGTATACTGATACTGACTACATATTACTCCCGTTTACCTGACAAAGCTAGAGGGTTCAATGGCAGGTGCGATCGGTCAACAGGAGTTATGTACCGAGAAGATCCGTGTTTGCCCCTCATTCAATTTTGTATTCTTTAGATTTATGAGATTGATCACCGTTCCTTATCTTCACCTTTATCATTGATTAAACACAGATTGTTCACATTTTTGTTTTGAAATAAACAAACATTCTATGTGCAATCTCAACATAATAGGGTAAGTATAATTTTTGTAAAAACAACTCAGTCGGTATTTACATTTATAGTATCTATTTTTCAAATATTTCAAAACATTTGATATAGCGCTAGCACAAAAGAAAATACATTTACATTCATTGTCACGTGTATTAATCTTGTGAATTTACTCTAATTAAACTAGCTACTGCATATGTGGTGATAATTCTAAATGATTAAATATGCATTTAAAAAGAATAAATTCTAACATTGTAACCTAAAATCAAGACAGATCATCTACTCTCCAGGGACAATCACTGTATCAAGTTTTGGTAACTCTCGAAAAGGGTTCTTTGGATATTGAGCAGACGAGACCGACAGACCGACCGACAGGTGCAAAACAATATGCACCCTCTTTTCAAATATAAACACAGACAGCCTTTAACGTAGACATCATCATAGCAATGCAGCGGTGTTGATCTGCAGGAAGAACGATAACCGTTACATTCCATATCAGGCAGAGTTCACAGTGTTTCATGTCAAATGAACAACAAAGAGTGCATATTCAATACTTGTCCAGGAAGTCGTTTCTTGACTCGACTATGAAATTCTGTTTTTTGCACCTGAGCATCACAAAGCATCATTGGGTGAAGGGGATTCAAGTTTGTTGAAATGAAGGGCCATATCCCTTTCAAAGGGGAGATAATCACAAAAATAGGTTGGGGTCACTTACAAATCTTCTTCTCATGAACCACTGGGCCAGAAAAGCTGAAATTTTCATGAAAGCTCCCTGAAATAGTGGAGATTCAAGTTTGTAAATATCATGACCCCTGGGGGACGATTTTCTATTTAATCTATCTAATAGTAACAATATTTTTTTCCTCTATTATAATGACTTCTGCTGAATATGTCAATAAAGCAGTTTTTATTTTTGTCTAAAACATTTACTCCTTCTGCATGGGTTCCGAATTTGAAAAGAAATAACATTGTTCATTTCCATGGCAACGAACATTCTCATGTCAAATTTGTAGAAATTTAAAATCCTAACATCAATAGCAGTAAGTTATCAAGATGATATACTTTGATTACAAAGAAATTTGTATTTTAAATTGCAATGAAATATGCACCTCTACTGGCATATCATGACGAAATAAATCATTTTGTTTCCATGGAAACACAACTTAGAAGACGGATAATTTCCTTAATATGTCTCATTGTTATATGATAATACTAGTTCCAATGCATGTTGAAGAAGCATTCATATATTTCAAGCTACATGCGGGGATTTTTTCAAATGTATCAAATACACCTATCTTCCAGACAGAAATAAAACCATACTAGAAATGTTTAAACCATCACCTAAATACCAAACTAAATAACAAAAATATAACAAAATATTATTTTATGATGAATTGATATGAAATCAAACAACTAAATCCAACATATTTGAATAAAATTTGTCATTTTTCATTTAAAAATGGACTATTTTGTGACCTGAATGATATGCACGTGCTATCATGGCAATGAAGTTGCATAACAACCAAACTATGGTGGTTTTACATTACTCATGTGAGATTTAGTTGATGTGCCATTTAAAAAAAAAATCCGTAACAGTGCGTGCCGGATCCCTTATTCAAATGTTTAAGTGGTTACAAAGAATGCCGGCTAATGAGAAATCATTACAATTTTAAATGCTATTTTTAGTAACAAGTATGCATTTATACATTTTTTATTTCATTTACAAGCATAACTGAAATAAAAATAAATGATTTTATGGCTGATGGTGTTAGATATATCCAGTCTTGGGTTTTAAGATTTTTTTTACCTGAGAAAATGTTGAAAAAAAGGAAAAATCCGAATTTGACTCATTATTGATTATCTCCCTTTTTCATGGACATTGACCAGATATTACAATTAACATTGACGTATTTTCTTTTATATCAACAGTTTCTTTACACTCTATAGTTCATGACAATGAATTCATTTTAAAATAATTATATCAAATTTGTGCATTTTTTGATTTTTAAATCTCACTTTGATACCATTAAATACTTGGATAATAGCTATTGAATATGTCATAAACTGGGTGATCGTTACTATGGAAACCAAGCAGGTGTAAGACAAAAATTGAGGTTATATTTTCGCTTTTAAAGGCAAAAGGTATCATCATGCCAAGTTTCATCAAAATCGACAGACCTTGATGTGACACTCCCTGCCTGACTCTTATAGGAGTAGTACTTAATGATAATCCTGATAAAGAGAAAATGAAAGACACTGATCAATAAAAAAGAAAGACAAAAATCATTAAAATAGAGGTTCTTAAATCTTTTCAGGTGTAACCATGCACTTCAGAATGAGTTCCACCCGAATATATCTGAAAAGGTCCGATTTCAAACTTGTTATAACGGTGTTGTGCATACCATGAATCGAATGATGTGCCAGATAAATTGCAAACTTCCTGATTATGTATAACAGTTACTAGATTTTGATTCGGTTTACTCTTGATGGTATTGGCCTAACCAGATTCATGTATTGGTTCCTGACCAGTGACCCTTTTTATAAAATATGTCGTGACTGAAATAAAAAAGTTTCCCTTTCAATCATATCATTTGGTCAAAAGGAATAAGCAAGTTTTATGAAGCATGGTTATACTCTATATATTAGTTCAGAGCAATTGCAGCGTTCCACATTTAGATCTCATTGGTAAAACATTTTTCTGAAAAGAGCCACATGTCCGTTTATGTAGTCATCGGTCGACTCTATAGGTCAATACTGAGTAATATATGCCTTTAATATAGAAAAGAGAAAAGCAAATAAAAAAGGAGGTACAAGTATTGTTTACTATACAATGTCTTATTGACTGACAAAGATCAAGCAACGGTTAACACAAACTCCTATCGACTGTGATTTAGAAAAGAGACAGACATATACAAAATGTACAAACTTCAACAAGGAAGTAGAACAACTCTTTTTATACACACCCTTGATAAAATAGATTATAAAACGAACACATAAAAGGTTACCATGTTGCTCCAACACAGAACGTCCTTTTCATTGAAACCTATGACACTGTTGTTTTGACATAGAAAACAGACTAAACGTGAACCTTGCAGAAATAGAATGGTATATTTCTACTAGTACACACAAGGGTTTTCATACTTCACTATGATGCCTCAACAAGAAAGCACAAAGGTAAGGAAAAATTGCCAATTTCAGCATTCTACTGGACAAATCTTGTGAGATTTTGGCAGGGACGAACTTACTTTGATCCTTTCTCTCATTTCTACCAGCTTGGATGTTATAAAACTGTTACCGTACTCATACTCAAACTCGTGCTCCGCTGAGTACCGTTCTCAAACCGAGGTTATAAAACTAATTTTGTAATAGCAGACTTTATTTTGATTATGACTCTGAGCAAGGTCTGAAGCATACTCGAAAATTTTGAGCATGTGCATTTGTACTCCATTGGAGTATGAGAATGATTTTATTGAAGTTTTCTAACCTTGGCTTATGATTTATAACATGGAGATTGAGTATGAAAACGTGCTCAAAAAGTTTTATAACCTCTAGGTTAAGTTAGATGTTTCCTATCTGATATTTCATAGAGAGAGGTAGTAGACAGGAAGCGTTAAGACTTTCAAAGTCAGATCTCCGGAAACACGAAAACGAACGTAGAAATCCAATTTAGCGCTATAACTATGCCTTTAATTAAAACAAAAAGCACAATGCCTACAACAGGAACAAAGTTTTCCAGTTAACACATTCTAATAAGCAGCTATATACATGCATATATCCCAGTCAATGGGGCGAATGAATATGAGTTACCGTACCTATATTGGATTCCTATACTACATAAAAACCCTTACAAACAACGATACATTGCTGGATCCAATAAGTGCTCTACCAAGCCCCACATCTTTGCTCTTTACGAACTTCAAACTTACTGTGCGACAACATATGCCAGAGGTGGTGGTAATGAAATGTGGATTCTAAAAAATTGTAAAGAACTTTGAGTAAACTTGAAATCGCAGAATTTTTCCCAAATCAATAACATTAAAACCTATGACTATTCAACACTATACACGACCATTCCTCACGATGAATTAATGACTAGACTTCCATATCACAATAATTTTACATATGGAAAAAGGTGAGAGAGAGAGAGAGAGAGAGAGAGAGAGAGAGAGAGAGAGAGAGTTGAAATAAGTTCCTTCGATTTCATACACTCAACAGGAAGAACTCCTCTTTCACCGTCTCAGAATTAAGATATTCTAAACCAAACGATGTTTTCGTTAAAATATCTTGAAAATACATTTTGCAGAAGATGGAATGTAGCTTTAAAAGCAGTAATTATACTAGTTTATTGCAATTTAACGTTTGGAATTTCCAAAATGTTATGAAATAGCCTGATATATGTTACATCATCACCACTTAATAAACATTGTCTTATCCACTGCATTATAAGACTTAAAAGAATGTACACTAAGCGTCAATTTTTGAAAGACCCTTTTTATTATTAATCGAAGTATTTCGTTTAACACACACAAATACATGATCACCCATCGCCTTGTATGTGCACATATCAGAATATTGACAAATGCAAGTAAAATTTGGGTTAAAAAAATAGCGATCCGGGTAAAATCGGATGCGTATTATTCTACTATGTGACTTTTTGGCACCATTTTGTTTGTAGATTTGAAGAGAGGGTGTTGCCCCAAAAGACTTCGATGGGTAAAAGTGTCATCTTCCACATTATTTTTCTTAATTTTACTAAGCCAAATTTATATGCTAAGTGTACCTTCTCCTTTCTCATGAATTTATTATATAAACTTACATTTACAAAGTTTTCATATGCCGGCAAATAGCCAAAGTTTGTAAACATTGACACGAACTTCAGACAACACGGAAATTGATACTACATGTACCTGTATATATGATTTTCTACATTCAACAACTTACTGACAATGATATTCCAACTTACTGGTTATGATATTCTGACTTACTGGTAATTCTATGCTGACTTAACTGATAACTACATCCACATAAAATCATATACATGTATATCCTCAATGATTACTTGCATTATTGTAAAGACATTTCGACTTTCTTGTAATAATATCTTATTCATTACCAACATTAATATTCACATTAATCATAAGGTCAAATGTTATCTGACGTGTTTCATACCGATTGTTAGACCATTCATGGCACACTGATTTTGACTACGGATAACTCCGTTTACCTGATCAAGATATAGGGCTCACGACGGGTGTGACCGGTCAACTGGGGATGCTTACTCCTCCTAGGCACCCGATCCCACCTCTGGTGTCCAGGGGTCCGTGCTTGCCCAACTATCTATTTTGTATTGTTTATGGGATTTATGAGATTGATCACTGTTCGTTATCTTCACTTTTCATTAATTAATGGTAATGATATTCTTATTACTTATTGGCCGTACTATGTTATCACATGTAATTACTGGTGACAATACTCCAATTAATTACCGAAAATGATATTCTGACTATTTCCTGCTAATGATATTCTGACTTATTACTAGTGAGGGTATTCTGTCTGATTATTGGTAATCATATTCTGATAAATTATGTCATTAATATTGTAGTCTAAAACTGGTAATATGTCTAACTAAATACTGGCAATGATACTCCGTCTAATTACCCTCGATGAATTTTGTTATTAAGTAATATTTAGCAACCTCCATCAACTCTACACGCCCACAAATTGACTCCAAGTCCACATTTTCTCCTTACTGTTGTGAGGTTCACGTTTAGCATTTTTGTCTAAAGAAGTCTGTATTTGTTGCAATTAGGCAGAATTTCTGTATACAAAAAGACCGTAGCAATTTACTAACAAACTAAGAAAGTCGGGAAATCTTAGTGTCGGTTTCCTTTCTCCTCGTTCGTCTGAAATCATTTTCGTCCCGTACTAAACTCGTCCTATTTCATCTTATTGTTAAACAACTTCAGTTCACCGAATGAAATGACAAATACATGTAGTGGCCATCTGGTGGTTAGGGTGTGTGCTTCACAACCGGGATGTCTCCCGTTGAATTCTGGATCTAGGTGCTGCACCTATCTTAAGACATTTAATACCCGACAAAATGAAAGTCACGAGTTTCAAATATGACCTTGCCATAGGCTTTGTAAAGAACTTGATAGAAGGATGTCATCAGCTTTAAGTAAATTACCATCAATTCTGACCTATCTAGTAAGTTCTTTAACATGCCAATATCTACCATGACACGAGCCCTCCAGTTACAAGGTTTTAACTGCAGGAACCAGCACGACTTTTACTTCTACTGCCCGTGATTGGCAAAGGAACAGTCACTACCCAATGTTAAGAGGAGGTCCACGGAGATATCAGGCAATCGCTGTAATATGACTGTCATATACTATTCCCAACAATTTTACTCATACCCAATAAAAGTTAAGATCATACGCCAATGTTATCGTATGTAAAGTAAATTTCACAAAAACATTGTTAAGTGCTCAAATTTGGCCTATTTCATTAATCCGTCTTTAGTTTGGCACTGCTGGTGGAATTGAGAATGAAACACAGGACCTCTCAACTGTAAACCACACACCCTAACAAGTAGGCTACTAAGATTTTCCATTTAACAGTACATGATAAGTAACTATCATATTTGATATCTACAATTAAGGAACCAATAACTGATTCTATTCTCTAGAGGGATTAGAGGGAACTTGATAAAAAAAAAATTAAATAAGATAGCAAAATGAAATTTGGTCAGTTTACAATTTCATAAAAAAAAAAAACAAAAAAAAAAAACACAAAAAAAACAAAACAAAACTATCTCATCCCAATGATAACTCTTCTTGATTGTGCTTGTATGAAAAAGGCTTGTAGGAGATACTTGTTATTTACATTTATTTACAGATATATCTACAAATATCACAGAGACTATATCAGTCAAAGAAGTCTTCTATATCAATGTTTGGATCCAACAAATCCTCCTTAATTGGAGTTAAATCAATCTGATTCAAAATGAGGTTTTCAAATGTTTCTTCAAGATCTGTCTTTCCAATTAGAATCGCCCCTCCCATCCGCCCATCTCTCAACACAACCTTTACATATTCTGACCCTGATGAGAAACAAAACAATGTGTTATACAAAGAGGATCAGTTTCTCAATTACGAGAGATAAAAATAGTTGTGTTAGATAAAGAGAAAAGTAGTCAAATTATATAGTACATAGTGCATGCTTGCTAGTTAATCATGTATGAATAAAAAAGCGAAAAATACAGAAAACTCTGATCCTATTAACAGACAAAGGCATGATTAGGATTTATATATTTTATCAGAAAATGACAGCTACATTAAAATTTGAAACAGAAACTGATTTTTACCTTTAGTTACCCTCAACAAAATCTCGTAGTCACTTCCTAATCCTTGAGCATTGAATTTACCCAAAAAAATGACCTAAAACAAAACGAAATAACTAGATTTATGAAGTAGATGTTTACATTTTTCCACCAACAATAGTCAACATTTGTGCACGGAAGAGAGACATACTAGAGGAATGGCAGATAGAAAGAGATCATTAACTTGCTTGGTTTCAAACAATCACAGATTCTATTTCTGCATTTTAAACTAAAATTCAGAATTAGTATACATTTATTTCTGGAAAGTCAAAACTACTGCTCCAAAGTGGAGTGGAAAACCTTATGAACTATGGTTAGTGGCCAACAGCCGAGCTCAGTAGTTCATGAGGATATCCACGCCACCGAGGGCCATTAGTTGGGATACATGAAATAACCGATTTATCATTATAATTTATTAATCTATTTAACTGTAATGATAAGAACTACACTGCTGTAAGTTATACTTTACTAATGAGAAGTTATTTTCATATTTTATAAAACGTTGTTCAAATAGTTTTCAACATGTATTTGTAAATCTCAGCTGTGAAGATTGATATGTACAGTTGAATAACATTCATAGCAAAAATCATAACACAGTGCCATGAAACAATCAAAAGTTCAAAGCTATTGTTCGGTAATAGTTCAACATATCGGAGAAATGAAGAAGGAACAAGCACGAATTGGTTACTTTCTCTATTCTACAACAATTGGGTAAGCTATTCATAAACAATTTCAACATTAATGTTCTGAAATGGTTTTTAATTACTTCATTAACACTTGCCAACACATGCACTCTTACGTCATACCCACTGAATAATAAAATGTATTTTAAAAGAGCTAAACACTTTGTTTATTCAATTGATTTAATACGGTGGCAAATTTGGCATTTCAAAGCAAGAAATATTTTTCATGTAAATTAACACTTTCAAAGAAAAACATAATTATCATGTGACTCACTGTCAAATGATATTTCAACTGATTACTGTTTCATAAAAATCAATTTGTTTTTACATTTCCAGTGTTGATATCTTTTCAAAATGTAATGGCAGCCATTTTCTCATGGATGCAGCGTTGCAGTTGTAAACAATGCGGATATGAATACAGATACATATTGTATGTCAATTTTAATGGTTGGGAATTCCGACAAAAATTAAAGTAGAATTGATATAGAAATAAGTTTCATTTCTGAAAATACACACGTACGTGCATGTTGGTGCTTCATTAAGAGTATGCTGTCGTGAAGCATTGAAGTGGTCAATCTCGCATATGACGAATAATTCAAACAATCTATCCTGTAGTTCTATAACTCTATGCTATTTTTAATCATGAATCATCATTTGTGTGAAAATTATAAAATTCATGCCTGCCATCAGACTGTTTTCATTAGTGCAGTGATCAATTTCCATATAAAATAGGGTGCTTTAGGTTGTAGAGTCCACACAAATACAATTTAGCTGTTTGTCCCATGATTTTTTTATCTCCAAAAACGCAATTTTTGTTTCCTTATAAATCTACAAATCAAATATTGTTTATCTATTTTTAATGATAGACATGAAGATCTGAAACCAGTTTCATAAGTAAACTTACAATTAAGACCAAAATATTTCATTACAAGTTTTTATAGTATGTAACTTACGAGCTGCAAATTCTTAAATAAAATGGGCCCATTTTAAACAATGTTTCCATGAAAAATCAAAGTCCGATGTCAAAACTTGCCTACAATTATATTTAATCTAAATAAATCATATTTTCTAGTTGACATTGGACTTCTGAAGCACTTTGTTAGTGTATACAGTATCGTCAGGGGGTGCTTACTTCCCCTAGGTACCTGATCCCACCTCTGGAGTGTCCAGGGGTCCGTGTTTGCCCAACTCTCTATTTTGTTTTCCTTTTAGGAGTTATGAGATTAATCACTGCTCGTTATCTTCACCTTTCAGCTAATATAAAAGAATTTGGGAAAATCAACTCAGAATGTATGAAAAAAATTCACTTTGTAGTTGAAGAATTTAGTGACATGGGCAAACACTTCAAAACAGAAATCCAAAGAAATGGGTTGGCTGTTGAAGTCTGCCACCATACACTGACCAACACACGCTCCCATTTGCCTAGCCTGGCACCAAAGCCTCATCTGAAATAACAACAGAAACAGCATAATATTTATGTCATTGGTAAAGATTTCTACACTTGTCTACATTTTGTCCATTTCATTGATATACTGCAAAATCACCCACTTTCACATTACCATAGTGACTGATAACTCTTCAATCATGAAATAGAGACCCGGGCCACAAACACAGCTTATTTTTCTAAAATCTACAAACAGTGAAAATTTGGCAACATATATAACAAGTGATCAGGATAACGGTAGATCATCATATTTTGCATGTTTAATTATGTACTGTAACTGAAATTTGTCATTTACTGTCATCATGATGAAAGGTGAAGATAACGAACAGTGATCAATCTCACATTTACTCCTATAAGCAATACAAAATAGAGAGTTGGGCAAACACGGACCCTGAATATACCAGAGGTGGGATCAGGTGCCTAGGAGGAGTAACCATCCCCTGTCGACCGGTCATACCCATCGTGAGCCCTATACATGTATCTTCATCAGGTCAACGGGGTTACCTGTATTCAAAATCAATGTGTCAAGAACGGCCTAACAATTGGTATGAAACACGTCA
Organism: Ostrea edulis; assembly: GCF_947568905.1. Taxonomy (NCBI): domain Eukaryota; kingdom Metazoa; phylum Mollusca; class Bivalvia; order Ostreida; family Ostreidae; genus Ostrea; species Ostrea edulis. The sequence continues at coordinate 38,313,761 of NC_079166.1, read as the reverse complement.
GACAGCATTTTACACAATGATAGGTTGTATTGGCAAACTAGATCGTTTTAACGACCATAGAATTTGCAAAATACTGACTTTAAACTGATAAACAGACAGGCCCGGACACCTAGAATCAGGTTAGCTACATGATCACCCAGTGGGAAAACAAGGTCTAATGCTTCTTTGCAGGATGAATATTGTTTAGTAATACCAGGAAGCATTGTGACTGCAGGAGCTTGTTTCACAAAACTTGTCACTTTCATTCTCTTAATTTTCATGAATGATAACACATTTATGAAACTCATATCAGAAGTAACGTTTGCCAAATCATCCTTTGTGTCAAAATAGAAATGGATTTGAATGTTTACATGCAAGGTGAAGATAACGAACAGTGATCAATCTCATAACTCCTACAAGCAATACAAAATAGATAGTTGGGCAAACACGGACCCCTGGACACACCAGAGGTGGGATCAGGTGCCTAGGAGAAGTAACTATCCCCTGTTGACCGGTCACACCCGCCGTGAGCCCTATATCCTGATCAGGTAAACGGAGTTATCCGCAGTCAAAATCAGTGTGCCAAGAACGGCTTAACAATCGGTATGAAACACATCAGACAGCATTTGACCCAATGCGAGGTTGTATTGACGAACTAGATCGTTATAACGACCATAGAATGCTGACTTCAATCGAGACTGTTGAAATCCCTGTACCATCAACTTGTTTGTCAGTAGCTTACCTCGATTTAAAAACTGACTATACCCAGAACAAGTTCTTGCATATCGAATCAGTTGAGATATATAAACACCATCTGCAGGTGATAATGGAATATTGCTACACAAATATGGGAAGTTGACGATGGAGAAGCTGCAATTCTCCCGTTTGTCATACAGTTGAGTTATCAGTTTGCCGTTAATGTCTACTTTCAATAAAAAAAATCTAAGTATGAAGCAGAAGTGGACGACTCTGTGGTGTCCTTTATTTCGAGCTCACAGGGATATATCAAATCGACATATGAATGAAAGCTATTATTGTTAATAGACAAAACGCCATCGATATATCTAAAAGTCGAATTGAAGGTCACAGCGAGAGATTTTTTTCTTCTCACGTAGAAGTTTTTGAATAAATTCTTCTTCATATGAATATAAAAACAGGTCAGCTAACAAAGGAGCACAATTCGTGCCCATGGGAGTTAATATTGATTTTCCTTTGGGGTATATTTATATCATTCAAGCCAAGTTATGTCAACCAATCAATGTTTACATATATTAAAGCAAATTGATAAGATATTGCCAATTCGAACATATCTAATACTGATAAACAGATTTTCATACAAATTTTTCAGTTTTAAATCAAAAGCACATGTATTAATATCGATTTTTTCTTTGGGGTATATTTATATCATTCAAGCCAAGTTATGTCAACCAATCAATGTTAGAGTCACATAAGATATCTGATACTGACATTTCCTAAAAGTACTAAATATATTAACACATGTTGTGCTTTCAATTCTAATCTAATGTAACTATCAATTCAGACACGAGAAATATGCATTCTTGTTACTCATTTTTAATCATAAGTTCAAGAAAAGTTCAGTTAAGCATTAATGATTGAACATGTAAAGGACTTAATAAAGCCAGAAACTACCAAATAAGTCCTGGATTTCTTGAGGAGAAAATACTTGGTCAAAACTTTGACTTAAGCCTCAGATTTTACTAAAATTTTGACTGCTCAAATAAAAGAAAACTTAAATTTTTTTGCGAGAAATCCAAACCTGGTAGAATTGTAAATGGTAAAACCTGGCATGATGTCTCAAATTAAAACTGGGCATAGTGTCTCAAATTAAATCGGGCATAGTGTCTCAAATGTCTCCATTTTTCAGTCAGTTATTTCAATTTTATAACTGATTAGAGTGTCATATTACCTTGGCCATGAAAAATACAAAATGAACAATTGCTTTTATGCAAATCAAGCCGAGTGATTTTATTTTAGGGCAAAAGGTGGCACTCTTTTCATATGGAAATTTGCGTGACTGTTCCATTATATTCTAAATGTTTCTAAAGGCACATTTTGTTTGAATTAATCTATAAGCACCAAACAAGAAATGTCCATTTTTGTATACGCATATATAGTACTTTTGTCTGGATTCGAATACATTTCTTATCACAAAATTTATGAGTAGATTGAAATCTATAAAAATGTATTGGAAATTTTCAGTAGGAGAATAATATATTTCCGACTTAGCAGCACCATCAAACCGCATGAAATGACCAACTATAAACTGGATAAATTATATTTGATTTCAATTCATTTTATATTTACAGAATATAATACTGTAGACGTATTTAATTTCATGGAGTCATGATTTCATGCATTATCATTTTAAGTTTGGTTTGATATGAAATTCTGCAGAGTTGTATGGTGTACATGGAATTAACTTACATACTTATGTCAGCTGGTATAAAATTACACAGATTTCATGTGACCGCAGAAATAAGTACCAGGTGTAAAAAAAAAAAAAAACCAAAAACAAAACCACCAAAGTACATTTACAGTGTATAAACATTTTCATTTCCTCCATTCTCATATACAGTACAAAGTCCGGGTTTAGGTCTGATAAGTGACATTCCATATTATGATACTACTAATGGCCCCCATAGTTCATACTAACTGTCCGTGAGTATATAAATTTTGTTGACAAACTAATCACAATATCTATTAGTTACGGATTTCATATGTAATAGGCAGACTTGTTGATACTGAAAAGACAAAGTATTCAGTGTTCATCAGTTTAATCAATTCTTTTTTTGTGAGAGTTGTCTGCTCTAAACATATAATATGGATTTATCTATCATTTTCTTCATTTGAAGAAGAAATTGATTTTCAAACATTTTAAAATTAAAATTAAAGTGCATATTTTAACAAAATAAAAATCATCCGATTTATACTTAATGAAAACGATGAACTCTATAAATGATAATTGCATGATTATTAAACTAAGATTCAATAATATAACAAAAAATCAAATAGATAGGATGTAAATAGCTAGTTGCATATTGCTCATGAAATTTTCCAGTAAAAATCCTGAGCTTGTGCTAAGCTTCTCTATGCAAAGAAAAAAAACTTGACGCATGCATTTTCCCTGGTACCTGCAGCCAATGTTGTGCTGGTTCCCAGCTCGCTGTGCATACATCTCCAGCTGCATATACATCATCCTCTGATGTCCTCATTTTGTCGTTAACACGTATTCCACCATCTTCTGCTAGAGTAAACTGTTCTAACAATTTCAGGAAAGTCATAAAAAATTGAATTTACAAAGAGTAGTCATGTTTTGTTTCTTGAAAGCTTCGAAATAACTGTTGGTATAAGCTCTCATTTCATAAGGATCAAAAAATTATACAAAAATTAAGTAATTCATTCAAATTGAAGCAAAATACTACATATTGCAAAAGGTTTGTTCCTAGCTGCTTTATTTTTGCTCATTTCATTCTATTCCTGAATGGTGAAACTTGAATTTTTTCAATATCCCTAAGTAGTAATAAATCATTTTGGGCAAAGTCGATGTGAAAATTTTCTGACATAAAAATACCTATTGGTCTGATGACATTTTTGACATACCTAATTTCCAGTTAAGACTGGGCTAGTATTGGGTACAACTCCAAGTGGCATTGACCAACAAATCACAGCCATACACCTTGTCATTGGTGAGCTCTACGTAGACAGGCCAGCAATCTATATAAGCAAGACCACATTATTTAAATGTTTTACATATATACACTATGTATCCCAGTTTGGACCCGTCCTGCAGTCAGAATCTCTACCCTGGGGACCATGAAATTTACAGTTTAGGAAAAGGCATTCCTGCTCTACATCATTATGTATTTACCGGTAAGTTGTCTTGCAGATGTGCAGTTGTAGAGAGGATTGATGAAAATTGGTCAATTTTAGGGAGTTTTTGCCCTATCCCTATGACCTCAGGGGGCAGGAGTCCTAAGATTTACAATAAATTTCACCATTGTTCAAAAGATGTTTCATACCTAATTTGAAATACAGATTTGAAGTTATAGAGAAGATTTTTGAAAATTGGTCAATTTGGGCCAATGTTTGCCCCACCCCTGTGCTCGTAGGGGTGCAGGAGTCCTAAAATTGATGATTAATTTCACCATTGTACAAAAAAGCTTCATACCAACTTTGAAAAGTTATAAATTTAAGACGAAGTTAAAAATGTTAATGCACGAGGGTGGATGATGACCATATTACAATAGATCATCGGAGTTTATGCAAGTGACCTATACATTGAAGATTTATTTTTATATATATTTCTACCTCCATTGTGTTCTGGATTCCGCAGATAATGGTTTGAACAAACGTGATTTCTACTAAATATATCAAGATACCTTAAGCAAAAGTTATGATAATACTAGCACACTTACTCTGGAGAAAAAGATATTTGAAAGAACCCACAGTATTTTCACTATAGTTTGCTATCATCATCCTTTGGTTGCATTGAAAAAGAAAATGTCCAACCTTCTTTGCGTATGGTGCTTCTCACTTCATAGTGATTTAAGTAAAAATACTGGGTAGATTTATATCTCTGCCATATATCAGACCAAATCACACAACTGAGAATAATGAGTCTTTTAGTGAAGACGTTAAGATATGAGAGTATCAGTGTTACTGATAAATGAACTCTGGCTGACATTTGTCCACAATGTACTTAACAGAATGCTCTCCTTCTCACATTTCTCTTATAGAAAAAATGACCAACTTCTACCCACATCCAACAATTACACTTACCTTGATCTACATTTCCAGACAGATCCGTAGATGATTTTCCTGACGACAAAAACTCTTCTCTGGTGAGTACATATCTCACCTCCACACATTTCTCCACTGTTACGCAATGGGAGATCTGTACAGCAATGTGCAAACATTATACAAGTTCAGAGAATTCTACAATATTTAAATCTTTTTAGTCTACAAAGAATACACTAGAATTAGTAGTTATAATTCAAATTTTTTTGTTTTGATTAAGTATAATACACAATTATACAATTTATCTACTTCTTATAGGCTGTTATCAAGACCTACTATTTTGTATGCCCTTAAGGTAGCTCATTGCATTAAACTTTTATCTAAAGGCTCTTATGAAGTATGATTTCACCATCGAAAGGGTCATGCAAGGTCTCAGGTATTTTATATGATTTTTTTGTGATTTATCCCGGATTTATAAAAAGGTACTTTGTTTGCAAATAAGATATTAGTAGAGTCCAAATTTTGCTGTGATGTGATGCATAATATGAATATCTTTAAAAAAAGATGTCTAAACGACTCAGACAGACGTTCTAATTTTTTGAATAAAAAATATTTATGAAAATTGACAACGTTATTTGCCAATATTTTCTAATTCTACGGATAAAATCATTAAAAAACATGTCAATTAGAAAAAATATATATATCAGCAAGATATATGATTAAATGAATTTATAAAGGAAATTAATTTCTTGATGAAAAGTGCATACAATTACCAACAATACAATTTTAGTAATATATCTATCAAGATCAGGATCTGTACTTTTTTCTCCCGTTTGAATATAGTGATATATATCTCTTCAAAATATATTTCTTCGATATATATCTTTTCTATCTGACATGGTTTTTGAAGATTTTTTCTGTACATTTAAAAAAATAATTAAATAACGTTTTCAATTTTCTTAAATATTTTTTTTCTAAAAAAAATTCGAACAATTATATCTGAGTCTTTTGGGTATGCTTTATTAGATATTCATATCATGCACCGAACTACAGCAAAATTCGGACTCAAGAGTATCTTATTTGCAAAAATAACATCTTTTCATTATAATTCTGGGAAAAATCAAAAAAAAATTCATATTAAATACATGATACCTTGTATCAATTTTTCGATGGTGAAATCATACTTCACAAAAGGTGTTTTAACGAGGCATTAAATAAAAGTTTGGTGTAATGAGCTACCTGAAGACATGAATGCCTATTATATATAGAAATGATTTTTCAGAAAATGGACTTAACATAAAAATCCAAAAATACTATGTCAATATCACACTGAAGGTCAAAGTGAAATAGTTTTGGGCGTCGTTATTATGTCTTCCCAACATGTGTCTGTACAGTTTAACAAAAGACATATACTCTCTGTGTTAAAATGTGTTAGTCGGAAAAGCCCAGAAATGCTAACTCAAAGTCAAATGGAAGGTCAAGGTGAAATACATGTAAATTATAGATAGTTGTGTAACAGGATCGAGAAAATGCAAAGGAACAGACTGGGATTCGAACCCGGGCTGCCTTAATCTCTAGTCAGGTGCTCTACCAACTCAGCTAACTGGCCACTGGCGATAGAACCCTGCTGACCACTAAATTCCTCCCTTCATAAATTGTCTTCCCCGTCAAAGACATACAATCCAGATTAATTCCTTTGCCCTTGGCAGGACTTTCACCTGCAAGTCCAGGGCTGGTCACGGCACCAAATATAACCAGCAGGAAGGGAGGAAATGCAACAGACCAGATCTGGATTTAAACCCAGGTCCTCTGAATCACGAGTCTGGTGCTCTACCAACTAAGCTAACTGGCCATGCTCTACCAACTAAGCTAATGGTCACCGCCAATCGAACCTGCCTGACCACTACAGTTTTAATGCTTTCACTAAGATGTATATATCAATTCCTTCTATATTTATTCAAGATATAAACTCAATGCAAAATAAGATGGACAGAATGGAGATGGAAGATAATAGGACAGACATGCCGAGAAAATGATTTATTTGTAAAGGAGAGCTAAGTAACTTTTAGGAAGGTCATGGTTTCAAGTCCCACTAAATATTCAAATCTACTTAATTTGAACTATCAAAAGGCGATCTATGTGTTTCCACTATACTAATGCTAGAATATTTGTTGCATGGCTTAAATGGGTACATTTAATGAAGAAATTGGACACTGTATCAGAACAGCTGACTACAAAAATCAATCAGTTAGAAATAGCACACCGACTTCATTGTGACCTCAGAGCCTTGGCTTTATAAAGGTATGCCATGATGAAATTAGATACATTATATATGTCAGTAGAATATGCAAAGTCAGAGAATTAATTTGATACCTTTTGCATGCCAGTCATGGAGAGTTCTGCTGACCAATCAGGACCAAGGGCACCTCCCATTGCCATCGATTTGGAATTTTCTGTCTCGACATCTGTAATTAATCACCAATATTGTCACACATAATTTGCTCCATTTTGACAAGAAGCCAATAGTCCACATCACTCAACCTAGCTGTTGCATTTCCACTATGTATAACATTAAAATTATTGTTTTAACCTAATGCCACCGAGAGCTTGGTGTAAAAACATGTACTATAAAATTTTACATATATAAATGTACCTTTACTGTGTTTGATTGATTGTATCTTGTTTAACGACTCTTCCGAGCTGTCTTTGAGATTTTGAAAAAAAATTGCATGCTTATAACTGTACAGATAAAAGTGTAAAGAGATATGAATCTACACTACATGAGGAGGCTGTCATATTGTTTTGACTAGCCGTTCTTTATAACACAAGGCTATATGGAAAATTTAAAACCCATTATCACAGACATTTTAATTATGTATCTTACCGGGAAGCAATTCAAGGTTTCGAAAGTCTTATCTCCTCACTACTGTTACACATCTTGAATCTCATGCTGTGTAGGTTTTTCATGACTTTAATTTTCAGGATCCCTAACCATTATCTTCATCGTTGTAGTATGCTAATCTCTTTGAATTTTGCAGACAGTAGAGCATGGAGAGAAATAGTAATGCTCCAGTTTACAATGACATGCCCATGGGTAATTACTATGATTTTATTTTTGTGCGATTGTTTAGGATATATCTGACCTGCTGATTACAGATCAAATGTTTTCAATGTAAGAATAGCTTGATTATTGAGAAAATATTACAGAATATATAATGGAAAAAAGAAAAGAGAATGTTCATTGATAGGAAACATGATAGCTTTACTGATATTTAACATAGTATCATTTGTATATGTGACAAGTATTGCAATGTTATTTGAATGATGAACATTTTAAGCCATACTGATTTCTAAACAAGAGGCCCATGAGCCACATTGCTCACCTGAGTCTCCTTGGCCCAGCTGTTGTGACTTTTAAAAGATTTTGTTATCAATCTTTATTCCCATGAAAAATGTTGACCCCTTATGGTAACCCCAACCTACACCAAAGGATCACAATATAACTGAAAATGAATTCATATAACACTCTAACAATTGACTAACATGATCTTCCTGTTCTAGATGAGACCAATATCACAAGGTCATACATAGATCATGGTATATGATATGAAAGACAAATGCCACTAAGAAATACATATACAAAACACGAAAGCTCTATTCTAAATATTTCAGGAGATATTGAATAGGTAAGATTGTTATTAAAAGTAGGTCAAGCTTCCAAGTCAAGGTCACAAGGTCAAACACCAAAATATAACTAGAGATTGTTTTATGAAAAACAAATGTCTCCCCAGTTCCCTAAATTGGAAGTGCACCAAACCTCCTCCCCTTAATGTACTGCATGGTATGAAGGAGAAAGTATGGGCAGGAATATAGACATTATGAACTCAGTTAAGCCATATACGAGAAGTGTTCACAAACTATTGCACCTTCCACCCCTCTTAGATCTACTATAATATGCACATCTGCAAATTGCATTGAAGTATTGTTCAAAGTCCCAAGTCTATCGGATAAGCTACATACGAGTAGCATTCAAAAGCTATTTTAACATCCTCCACCCTTCTTAGATCCACTATAACTTTTAGGAAAATAATTGGATCCTCCTGTCCCGACAATCTGCACATCTAAAAATGGCAATGAAGCATTGTACAAAGTTTCAAGTCTATCTGATAAGCTATATAGGAGGAGAAGCCTTCACAAGATTTTCTGACAGACAGACGGACGGACAGAAAGTACAAATACAGTATGCCTCCCCCTTGAAGAGGGGAGACACAAGAAGGACTTGCCATAAAACTCTAGATACAACATATGAAAGCCCTACCTTTAAAACATATATGCAGTTCAGGAGATATTGAATTGGTCAGGGTTGCTTTTTTTAAAGTAGGTCAAAGTCCAAGTTAAAAGGTCAAGCACTATTGTGCCACAAGGTATTGCCATAAAGAATCTATATACATAATATGAAAGCCCTACCAAAAATTATTCCGGATAGATCTTACAGTATATTACAATATGATAGGTTTTCTTAAAGGGAAAGGCAACCCAAAAGATTTCTACATGATAAATGATATGATTAATCATATGATAAAGATTTTTCATACAATTCTCGTGATATATGGCCTAGATAAGCTTCAGTACTAATTTGACGTCAAAAATTGAAATTCCCGCGATCTATAGAGGTTGCCATGATGTGTTTTCATGTAACTCTTTTGTATTCAAGACCACAAAAATCAATAATTTTGACGTCACACCGTCGGTTCCGGTTTTAATGAGATTCTAAGATCATCCACAGGTGCTTGCATTCAGGACCCCCCCCCCCCCTCTTACGAATAAGCTACATGAGTTGATTTAATTATTTTTTTCTTGAAAATATTTCTAATGCATGTCAACAGCGTCTTGCATACCCATAAAGTCCCAAAATAATTCAAAATAAGCCCTTTGAAAAAAATACCCTCACTGGTTATTATAACAGAACTTATAATAACCAGTGAGAGGGTATTTTCTTTTAAAGGGCTTATTTTGAATTACATGTATTTTGGACTTTATGGATATGCAAGACGTTGACATGCATTAGAAATATTTTCAACAAAAAAATTAATTAAATCAACTCGTGTAGCTTATTAGTAAGGGGGGGGGTGTCCTGAACCCAAGCACCTGTGAGATCATCAAAGTTGTGCATGTGGTAGATTTTACGAATAAATAGGTTGATGCCTTCCTGGCAAACAGTTAATTACACTAATGCGAAGGGGAGATGTGAATAAAGGGTTGGTTTTTTTTTTTTCGAAATCCCCGACCCAACCAAGTCATTTGAAAAGAAAAGACTACGTAAACATTGGATCCATCATTTGCGTAATGACAAGTTGAGGTTCAAGACATATGTATGAAGAACGTTTACCGTCTGCCTTGTCTTCGACTCGACCGAACGTGTTCTTTTCTCAATTTCTTCTTGCGAAAGAACAGGCTCCAAACTTAACTGTTCGTGACTTGTCATGTTTACAGTGCTGCTGATGAAATAAACCGGAATAGACGGTGTGACGTCATAAATTAAACGTCAATGGCCACTCTCTTAGCGGCGGGTAAATTAAAATACATGATAGATTAATATTGATTTAATTGTTAATCAAGGATTTTTGTTATTAAAGACTGTCAATTACGATATCAGTAAGTAATACTTTATTCATAAAAGCAAATATATGGTTAGGGTTGCCTTTCCCTTTAAAAGTATGTCAAACTCTGAGTTTAAGGTCATAAGGTCAAAGGACGTGGTATGAAATGAAAGGTTTTACCTTAAGAAATTTATGTGCAACAAATGAAAGATATACCTTCAATAATTCAGGGCATATTGAATAGGTCAGATTTTTATTGAAAGTATGTCAAACTTCCAGGTCAAGGGCACAAGATCACGCATCAATGCAGGGCTCGCGCTGCCCATCGCATTTGTCGCATTTTGCGATTTTTCAGAAAAAAATGCGACAGAAATTCCGGAAATGCGACACGGACATTTCGTATTTTAGTATTCGCGCGCCATTTTGAATTTCAGCTGTTGGCATCCAAACAGCCTCAGGGCTGTTTTACCTGTGCAGAATGTGGATACCCTGTCGCGTGGTAACAATAAGACTTAGGGGCGTCTTGTTTATTTAGCAGTTTACACAAAACAATGGGTTGATCCTCTATGTGCAGGTAGGTGTGAATGAAATGAACTTTGCGCGTGCCAGTTGCCTACAGTACATATCGTAAATATAGAGATACCCCGAGTCATTACTGGGGAGCTACCTGTTTTGCACTGGATGGAATAAAAAGCGTGTGATTGTGCACACAAGCTAGTCAATGGAAGATACTTCAGTGTTAATAAAAATATATAAAATTTAATTTGTCGGTTCATCACAGTACAAAAGCGATTTCATCTAGAAAGGTAAACTAGAATCTTCAGCTATATTTTCTAATCCATTTGTGTAGTGTATAAATAGAGGCATGTTGGGAAATTGCATTATTCTTTGGGTCTTTAGTTTGATCTATTTAGAAAATGGCCATGAGGAAACGCAAAACAGTAGGTTCTTCTGAAATTGCTATCCTGTCATCTTTTGACTTCACATCATCTTAAGCCATTTAAAATTTGTTTCAGACTTCATGAAGTCCCTTCTCCTCTACATGATGAGATTCACCAAAGGACCACTTTGTAATTCTGGATTTCAAGATGAAAACAGTATTCTTCAGTGAAAATGTGATATGAAACTATGATCACGTGTAATGTATTACAGTAATTAATTTTCAGTAACTTTGTCATCAGTGACTTTTTCTAGACTGCAAATTTAATGAGTAATATATGTCATTTACACTACTAAAATGATTAATAAACATTTAGAAACTCATTTCTTGTCTTTATTTAATATAGCCAATTTATATGCTATGAAATACTCCTATTTTTTTCTGGTATGAAATAGAATTGAGTCAACTTAGCCAAAAACAATATTTAGAAATAAAACCATGATTGTGCTGCAATGTCATCAGACTGACTAAAAAGCAATCTGCTGAAATACAATCGATTTTCAAAATATCCTAATAATTATAGTGATTTGTAATAAAAGCTAAACAAAGCTATGTTGTATTCATTGTGTAAGAATAATCAGAAATATGATATATTGTATATGCCTCTTGAATAATATACATGAAATATAGATCTACAGTAAACGTGAATGAGTCGATGCACGCCCGCCAGGTTGCGACACAAAATTTTGGTCCAGTGTGAGCCCTGCAATGCATCACATGAAAGGTCTTGCCATAAAGAGTATATATAAAATATGAAAGCTCTATCTTAAATAGTTCAAGATATTTTATTAAAGATCATCAACATATAAAACTTTGATCCCCTATTGTGGCCCCACCTTACCCTTTGGGACCATGATTTGAACAAACTTAGATCTACTCAATATCAGCTTTCTAGTAAGTTTCCTGTTTTCTGGCCCAGTGGTTTTTGAAAAAATTAGATTTTTAAAGAGTCTCCTTATATATTCGAATATAAAACTTTGATCCCCTATTAAGGCCTCACCTTACCCCTGGGTCCATGATTTCAGCAAACTTGAATCTGCACAATGTCAATAAGTTTTGATATAAATTTCAACTTTTCTGACCCAGTGGTTCTCGAGTAGAACATTTTTAAATATTGTCCCTATAGATTCACATGTAAAACTTTGATCCTCTATTGTGGCCCCTCCCTACCCCTGGGGCCATGATTTTAACAAACTTGAATCTGCACTATGCCAAAATGTTTTCATGTTAATTTCAACTCTTCAGACCCAGTGGTTTTTGAGAAGATTTTTAAAGATTTTCCCTATAATAAGCATGTACAAGTTTAATCCCCTATTGTGGCCCCAACCTACGGGGGCCGTGGTTTTAAGAAACTTTAATCTGTACTGTCTATGTCAAGAAGCTTTCGTGTAAATTTCAACTTTTCTGGCCAAGTATTTCTTGAGTTCTGAAGATTTTTAAATGGTCCCACGATGTTTTGCATTTTTGTGATTACCTCCCCTTTGAAGGGGATATGGCCCTTCATTTCGACAAACTTGAATCTCGATCCTTCACCCAAGAATGGTATGTACCAAGTTTGATTGAAATTGGCCTTGTGGTTTTGGAGAAGATGAAAATGTGAAAAGTTTACTGACAGACAAACTGACAGACAAAAGGTGATCAGACTTTCAGTTCAGATGAGCCAATAAAACAAGAGGCCCATGGACCACATCACTCACTGGAGTCAACTTGGTCCTGCTAATATGTCAGCGATTTTTAAAAGATTTGTTTCAATCCTTATTCCCATAAAAAATTGTGGCCCCAACCTAGCCCCAAATGGTCATGACATAAGCATGATACAAGGTCACAAAGTCAAGAAATAAGGTCTTGTCATAAGGAATCTATATACAAAATATGAACGCCCTACTTTAAACAATTCAGAAGCTACATGTATTCCGTTAGTCAACTTTCTCAAAATAGATCAAAATCCAAGGTTAATGTTACCAGGTCAAAAACACTGGAACCAAAATAAAGCTAGTCTTGTCACAAGGAATGCATACATGAAATATGAAAAGCATCTCATTTATCATTCAAAAGTAAGGTTTAGTTCTGATCTCCAAGGTCAAGGTCACAAGGTCAAACATCATGGCATCAAATGACTTTACTTGCCATACGGAATCTATATGCAAAATAAGTAGCCCTAGTTATATTAAATAGTTCAGGAGATATTGCCTAGGTTATATTTTCTTAAAAGTAGGTCAAACTCCAAGGTCCAGTCAGATTAAACCCAATTCCCTTTTCCTTGCACTTCTGATGAGTTTAAGGAGAAGGGATGGTTTTAATCTGACTATCCAAAGTTAAGAATACACGACTAAAGACTAAAATTTTAGTACCAAAACAAACAGGAAATCAAACAGCGTGGTGAAAACTGGTCTTGTCACAAAGAATTCACTATGTAAATCTTTAAATTAAAAGTTATGAGCATGGTTAAAGTTTTAGACAGATAGACAAAACAAAAACAATACCACCCCCCCCCCCCCAAATTTAGTCACAGGATCATATATGAAAACTTGAATCAATACAACTTAGGAACGTTTTGCATTTTGATAGCATTTAGTGTCGCCCTCCTATTCTAGAAAATAATTTGTTTTCATTAATTTCCTTCATATTTCCATATCAAACTTTGATCTCCTATTAATGGCTTCATCCTACCTTTAGGGAACCTACCTGAATTTGCAGTATATCTGAAGATGCTTGTAAATTAATATGACTAAATTAGTAATCATGACCCTACTGTTCTTCATCAGAAGATTTTTAGAGATGTTTCGCTACGTACTCTATGTAAAACTTTCACCCCCTATTGTAGCTCCAACCTAACCAAGGGAGTCATGATGTGAAGACACTTCAATCTGCACTACATAGGGATGATATTGTACACCGGTCAGGTTTCTGTCGAAAGGATTGCATGCAGTCATCTTTGACGTTGACCGAGCTTTCCTGTGGAGACTGTTTCTCCAAGGAATGCAAATATTGCCAGTCATCTGTCTGTGTTTGTCTCTAGTACTTGGTGTAGACAGCTGTTGAAAGGTGGGTGATTTCTCTCCCTTTGGGAAGACGTACATGGTACGTGGTGAATTGCGTTGCTTGTGGAGACTCGCACCTTCATGGGTGATCTTGACCTTTGACCTTGACCTCCACTTTCAAAGTTAGCCCCAAACCTTGGGGAGAAAGTGTGACTTTGACCTTGACCTCCACTTTCAAGGTTTACCCCCCAAACCTTTGGGAGAAAGTGTGATCTTTATCTTTGACCCGACACTTCCAAGGTTTACCCCCCAAACATTTGGGAGAAAGTGTGATCTTGACCTTTGACCTTGACACAATTTCAAGGTAATTGAAGAATATCATGTGACTACTCCTTGGAGTTCAAGTAACAAGCTTTATGACAGAAAATGTAATTTTCAGCCCTTATTACCACCCCCTCCCCCTGGGCCAATACATTGAAAGTTTCGAAACCTTATTACATATCTACAGGACACCACCAATCCATTTCCAAAATATCATTTGGGTACTGCATGAATTATAAAAGGAGTTCTGGAAACCAGAGGTTTTTTTCTGACAATCGTTTTTCGACTCCCATTTAGGCTGAAGGGTGAAAATGAAAATTCTGAAACATAAGTGCACATCTACAGGACACCACCAATTACCTTCCAAAAGATCATTTGGATACTGTGTAAAATGTAAGAGGAATTAAATTAAGGGAAGCAGGGTTCTTTTCTTTAAGAAAAAAACATTTTTTTCTACTCCCATTTGGGCCCCAAAGTGAAAATGAAAATTCTTAAACCTTGTTGCACATCTATAGGACACCAACAATTACCTTCTAAAAGATCATTTGGGAACTGCGTTAAATGTAAGAGGAGTTCAGGGAACCAGGGTCTTTTTTAGAAAAAATGTCGTTTTTCAACTCCCATTCGGGCCCCAGGGTAAATATGAAATTTCCGAAAGCTTATTCCATACCCACAAGACACCACCATTCATCTTCCAAAAGATGATTTTGCTATTGTATTAAATGTAAGAGGAGTTCTGGGAACCAGATGTATGTATAAAATTGTCTTTTTTTTTAACCCCTATTTCGTCCCCAGGGTTAAAATGAAAATTCCGAAACCTTATTGCACATCAACAGGACACCACCAATCATCTTCCAAAAGGTCAATTGGTCATACTTAAGATGAAGGAGGAATTTGAGGATAAAGAAAGTGTGACAGACGGACGGACGGAACAGGGTAACAACAATATAACCGCGGACTTCCTTTAGAAAGTGCGGGTATAATGAACATTCATGGCCCTGTTCTTGATCAGAGGAGAAAATTCTAAAATATATCCCTATATACATGTATCTGCATGTAAAACTTTGATCCCCTATTGTGGCCCATTCCTACACCTGTGGGCCATGATTTGAAAAACTTGAATCTACTCTATGCCAGAAATATTTCATGTAAATTTGAACTTTTCTGGTCCAGTGGTTCTTGGGAAGATTTTAAATGACCCCACTCAATGTTTGCCTATTTGTGATTATCTCCCCTTTCAACAGGGCATGACCATTCATTTGGACAAACTTGAATCCCCTTCATCCTAGGATATTTTGTTCCAAGTTTGATTACAATTGGCCCAGTGGTTCTGGAGAAGATAAAAATGTGAAAAGCTTATGGACAGGTAGACTGATGAACAAGATGATTCCAGAATAAGCAACTAAAATTCATTAGGGGGTATAAATTAGAGAGAGAGAGAGCAAGAGAAAGCAAGAAAGAGAGAGAAATAGAGAATTACCCCCTTAAATTCATTTGGGGGGTATAAATGAGAGATAGAGAGAGAATTCCCCCTTAAATTTATTGGGGGTATAGATTAGAGAGAGAGAGAGAGGTTATGCAGAAATTACTACATGCTTCCATTGTTTTCATATTTCCAAGAATACAAACAATTATTCCTTTAATTTTATTTCTTGATAATGGGTTTTAATGTCTTAAATGCAAAACGTATACGGTACCAATTTTTATGCAACAGATGCACATTTCGACAAATAATGTCTATTCAGTGATGCTCAACCGAAATGTTTGAAATCCGAAATAACAATGAAGTTTTAGAACTATTATAGGGGAAAACAGTGTGCCAAAAAAGTGGAGTCAAATTCGTCCAAGGATAAGAGCTATGCGTGAGGGAGATAATCCTTAATTTTGAAATGAATTTCTAAATTTTGAAACAGCAATTAAAAAATATACATCCGTATTTTCAAGCTAGTAACGAAGTACTTAGCTACTGGGCTGTAGAAACCCTCGGGGACTACCAGTCTACCAGCAGAGGCCTCGACCCAGGGGTCATAATTCAAAACTTATACGGTACCAATTTTGATGCACCAGATGCGCATTTCGACAAATAATGTCTCTTCAGTGATGCTCAACCGAAATGTGACTTGCATTAAATTCACTGTTTAAATAGAAAATTATAAACAATGCTAAAACCTACATGAAATTAATCTCATGTAGAAGGAGAGACATAATAGTCATAATGATATGTCTGACAAGTGTAAGGAGAAGTGGTTGGTTTTTAATCAGACTATGTTTAAATTCAAACAGGTAAAAGAATGAAACAAAATGAAAGTAGATAAAGGGGAAATTCCAAACCTGTAAATACCCAGATCAATGGATTCCCCAAGTATAACACCCCAAATGTAAGTAACAAATGACATATAACCAAATATGAATTTTAATTAACTCATTCTAATTAACTCATCCATTTTAGAATAAATTAAAGTTTTTATATCTTTATTTTGTCAGTGAAACAGGTATACAGCATATGTCAGAGTCCATGTTTGTGGGACTGTGTCATGCAGTGGGGACCTCACAACAGGTGGCAGTGCGGAGAGATGTGATAGACACTATGGAGATGGTGACAAATAAAGTAAGAACAAGTAACGAGAACACTGTGATGTTGAGTGGAAGTCAAAAAGAAGGATTCAGAATGAAGGGATCTGATTTTGATTACATGCATTGGTTTAACAACCAACCAGTGATCTGGGACTTATCTCAGAACCAGTTTTACAATGTACACAGACAATCCCTGATTTTCGCTGTCTCTTCTGAAAGTCCACCCGGATTTACTTTACTTCAATTACTGACACCAAGAGCAAGCAGCAGAGTTCTCTCAGCATTAGTCACAATTAATGGTGGATGTCATATATCTAGTTCTAAATACAGAGAGATAACATGTTTTGAGATAATGCCAAACTCTACATTACGTGTACATGGTCCATGTGGCAGTGGAGCTGTAGGGCCAGTAGAATATGATACTGCCCATTGTTTTGCTTGTGACTTTTGGCCTCCGTCTGCCTATTCATGGATAGACAGATGTCACACATGGCCCCAGCCACAGGTTGTTAGGGACATAGTCAAAAGTGGATGTCACTTTGTAGCAATAGGACACAAATTAGGAAATCATGAAAGCAATGAATGGAGAATTTCATTTTCTCAAGCAGATCAAAAACTTGTGTACTCAATGAACCACAGTCAATTCTTAACTTATGGTTTGCTGAAATTGATTTTAAAAGAAGTCATTAACAATGGAGTAGGTGAAAATGAGAAATTACTGTGTTCCTATCACATGAAGACAGCAGTTTTCTGGATGATTCAACAAAACACAATACCTAATTGGTGTCCACAGAATCTCCTGAAATGTTTCTGGTACTGCTTTAAAATCATCCTTCAATGGGTGTATGAGGGAGTCTGTCCTAACTTTTTCATTCCAGAAAACAATATGTTTCTCAGTAATATCCACGGTGAAGCACAAAACAGATTATTCGTTAAACTGTGTGGTTTTTATGAAAAAGGTTTAGGATCCCTGCTACACAGTCCCTCCCTCAGGTCCTATATTATAAAAGTCCTTTATAACCCCAGACTCACTATTTGTACTGATGAACACAATTTGGTATCTGAGATCAAGTTTGATAGGAAAATGTTTATGGAGATATACAAAAATAATATACTATCCTCATCAGATCTCTACCTCATTATGAAGTACCTTAACACAGTAGATCAGTTAACAGTCTCACCCCTGACACAGTATCAAGTTCTCATGTTACAGGTACTTACAGCCCCCTTCCTTCACAGTGCTGCTTTTACATTACAAAACATGTACAGCAGCAACACCACTAAAAACAAGCTGATGTATATTGCTGACAGAATGTCCTGTCACATGTTGAAACTCACAGTCAAGTTTGGGTGTATTTCTGACAGATTGTACATTGCAATGTATTATTACAAGACACTCAGATACACAGAAGCCCTGTCTGCGATAGAGATGACAAAGGTCAACTTAGCTCAGCCATATGTGATGTATGACGCGACAGTAGACACGGAGAGGTATAACGAGGCTGTAGGGGGACAGTCCTGGTCTACAAAGTTAAGACATGCTGTAGCATGGAATATCAAATTAGAAAACAGTATCATTTATATAAATGAATTAATGACAGAGCAGATGGTTTCCTTAAAGAATCATAATAAATCATTACTTATCCCACCCTTAGTTGTGTTACACATGCTGGAGTTCCTGTGTTACAGACATATTGACACAATGAGAGCACAAACAGCTCTTAATGATCTACAGGTCCTAGTTCACCATGATCAGGGGGTGTATGTACCACAAATACTAAGAGACATATCATGGCAGATCCTGGGTATCTGTCAACAGATCTCAGGGAACCTCCAGACTGCTCTATACTCCTACCAACAATCACTCAGACAGATCCATTCAATGAAATACAAATTGCTACACTAATGAGAATACATGAACTCGGATAAGTACAATATTGTACAATTAAATAGTTCATGCTCCTTTCACTGAATAATTGTTGCCAAGAATACTTTTAAAAATCAGTGAATTAAGGATGAATTCTTCTCATATTTATTGGACGCATTGAAATGTGATATTTTGCATGCATATAATACCATTTGAGTGTTGAGGTTCTTGATTTTGTGTCTAGATCAATTCAAAGTCATGTTTTGTTTATTGCATTATTATACTATGTTTCTGTCCTAGAAGGGACTAATACTCTCATTGGCACACTCAGCCGAGGTCATTACATACATGTAGTAGCTAGGAGGAACAGTTTTTGTGGACTAGAACATATATCCCACTCCTAAAACACCTGTTTGTACACAAATTTGAAATTATAGATAGAAATGAATATGTTGTAGTACTTATTTTGTTTGAAATGCATAGCATTTATTTGATAAACTGTTAGTGTTGTTTTGTGTCCCGAGACAGTATAATTCCTTTCATATGGAGGAGTCATAATTGTTGGTCAATTTATGAAATCAATTAGATGTGCTTATAATAAAGAGGTTGGGGGGAAACATAAATTCCGCTATAATAGTGCAATATCACTCTTTTAGCGAGATTGCACTATATTCTCAGCCATAGACAGACATGTATAACCTCAATTTCATCAAATTACATGCTGGCTGATTTTAGAAAGTGCAAGTCAATTGGTGGGTATAAAAACAAACAATAATTGGCATCCTTATATTTTATGCGTTTGATAATGCGACCATACTTTTTCAATCCTAAATTACATGTATAGCCTCAATTTCATCAAATTACATGCTGGCTGATTTTAAAAAGTGCCAATCAATTGGTGGGTATAAAAACCAACAATAATTGGTATGCTTATATTTTATGCGTTTGATAATGCGGCCATACTTTTTCAATCCTAAATTACATTTTTAACATAACAATTGGTGATTGTGGTAGTATTGTATTAATGTGTGCGAGACAGTGAGATTCAATCATGCTTTAATACTACCACAATCGCCGGTTGCTATATTTTAAAAATGTAGCACCCGTTTGAAAAAGTGTTTTTGCATTATTAAACGCAATGGTAGAAAATTTAACAAAATTCATAAAATGTCCGCATGGCACTTATTGTTCATTTTTATACCCACTATGACTTGGATTTTTTCAGTCAGCTAACATGTCCATTGATGAAATCAAGGCTATTTACGGCTGAAAATATAGCGCAATATCACTATATTAGTGACATACCACTATCATAGCTGAATTTACGCTTCCCCCAAACCTGATAAAAATTTCAGTTTTTGAAATTTTTTACATTCATTTAATCTTTGCAATTTTTCCATAGACTAAGATACTGATTGTCAATATATTCAGTTAATTATACATGTATGTGAATACAATGGAAATTAAAACAGTTCAAAAACTTTGGAGAAAAAAAATCACTCTTAAATTCAGATGCAGAGATACAATCTCCAAAATTATAAAACCAGAAAATTTGGTGCATATGTATTTTGGCACAAATGCAAGTGCCAAGATATTGGCGCAAATTAATCTTAAAAACCGGCGATTTATTGCAAAATTAATACATCAGTGTCGAGTTTGTGGTTTAATCCATGTCTAATGTTTTCTCCATAGTCAGTCCTCCAGCATACGCTCAATAGCATCTGATCAATTTCTAACTCGTCAGTACTAATAATGTACTTGTATATTACAATCAAAGAATACTAAGGTGCATTGAAAAAGGAACTCCAAGTTTGGTTCACTGATTTCATTCTTGGAAAACCAACAACGTACAGTGTGTCTTCTGTATTTCTGAAACTCTCTGTCCTGAAGCCAATGTGGCTTGTCCAAGTAAAATCAAAAACAAAATAGACTTGTTAAAGTCCATTGAAAGCACGGGAATTTTTAATGCATTTTTGTAGGTTTTATGTAGGTGAAGGTTTAGTTCTGACTGCATTTAACTTTTTTATTGCAGACTTTTAGTAAGTGACGATGTTTTGTATATCCAGTATTATATGATGGTATGAAAATATAGTTGAATAAATGATTGCACAATCATAATATTTTGTGGAAGAATTAATGTTTTGTTTGGAGTAAATAGAAAATTGCCGACGTAATACAGCTATATCTACACGGTACTGACTAAAACCCGGTCTCGGTCCCGGTATTCGGTGTCGGTCCCGTGACTAAAACCCGGTCTTCGGTCCCGGTCCCAGATACTTTTATTCGATAAAAACAGAATATATCAGGATATTTGAGCCCCATTTCTCAATAACTTAGGTATGACACCTCATGCCTGCATTCTGATAGTAAATTGATCATATTATTTTCTTCTTTCGTAAAATAGTATGTGAAAACTCGGGACCGGTGGGACCGAGAAATAAAAACAATGCTAAAAGCCGGTCCCGGTCTCGACATTTTCCCTCAATAGCTGCTTTAATCTACCTTTTCATAAAAAAGATAAGGACGTGATGCTCAATGGCACCCCTTTGTATACATATATTTCTGATTTATTGTGTGTGTAGGTTTTTTATTCCAATATTCTTTATATTTATGTCAGAATCGAACTCAACTATACATGTACGTGACATTTTGTCCCAAATGATCGCGTTACACTACCTTTTCATAAGAAGATAAGGATGTTAAAAGGGAAATAATATAAATGTACTTATCCTGGTGTATTTGTTTGTAATTTACAGTTAGTTTAAATTATTTGTTCATTTATTTTATTTCTTCTATTCCTGTCAAAATCAGTTTTCAAAGATTCATGTTTTGTATTCCGAACCCGATCTCTTTATATGGGTATATATTTTACATATATTTGTATATAACCAATAAAAAATCACTCTAAAATATTTCTACCTTTCTTATTTGATACTTAGTTTTATTTCATTTTTTTTTCAGTTGTGGTTCTTTTAGATACAATGCTTTAAAAAAAATCCACCCAATATATTTATAGTATCTATTTGAAAAGTATGTCATACATAGAGCACATGCTCACCAAAAATGTCAGATTCTGTATACTTATTCAGAAGATACTCTCTGAGTTTAGATGATCTTCAAATAATCTATCGTATGTTTTACTGTAATATTATGTGGTAACTATATTTATTGTGAATAGCTATATACGTATATGTACAAACATATATGTATTAATTATGCTGCACAAAAACTTTTTGTTTCCTATTTCAAAATATCTTATATTTCAAAGTGCATGAATTTGACATAAACTCACAAATTTACAAACAATGAAATCTACATTTATAAATATGCAAGACATACATGTAAATTCATTTAAGAAATAAATTTCAGTTTTGAAAATACAAATAGGCCTACTGTTAGCGCTTCATGAAAAGTATGCCTGCGTGAAGCATTTTATACCCTCGTGTATTTTTATTAATCATTCAAAAGTTATGACTAAGGTTAAAGATTTTCAAAAGTAGGTCAAATTTGAAAGGTGAAGAATTGCATATAAAGAAAGGTCTTGTCACAAGGAGTACACATGTGAAATATGAAAACCTTATCAACATGCATTCAAAAGTTATGCCGAAGGTTCAAGTTTTTGCTGACAAACAGACGGATGGACCAAAAACTATATAAATGCGCCCCGAATATCCGATTACGGGGGTATAACATTTGCTTTTCAAAAGCATCATTCTTGTATTCAGAATCTTTCTGGAAATGGGCGGGGGGAGGGGGTTGTTGATAAGAGTGCACATTAATTTTGTTTCGCTATCAACAACAATTATTCATCATGTTTCAATAATTATGAAATTTAAGGACAATATCTGGGTGTTTTTTTCCCATTTCACTAATGAACATAATTTTTAAAGTACTTCATACATCGCACATTCTGGACTCATATTTTGCACGTGCACTCTACCTTGTATTATTCTAATATTTACATAGAGGCTTTTCTTTCCTGATCAAAACAACTAATATAACATCATAATTTAACAAATTAATGCGATTCTCACAATACACTCGTAATAAATGAGAGAGAGAGAGAGAGAGAGAGAGAGAGAGAGAGAGAGAGAGAGAGAGAAAATAGTAACCCGCGTATACATGTACATATACAGAGACCCGGTTCGGAATACACCAACATTGAATTTGAAAATTTTATCAATCGCGTGGTCAGGTGTTACATATATATTATTTGTCTTCTACATCCTTATATTTTTATGAAAATGTAATGTAACGCGTTCATTTTGGAGAAAAAAATCACGTAGTTGAGTTCGATTTTGACATAAAAAGGAAAATTGGAATAAAACACAAACATACAATAAATCAGAAACATACATGTGCATACAAAGGAATGTCATTGAATATAACACTCTTATATTTTTTAATAAAAAGGTAGATTAAAGCTAGAAAAATTAAAAAATATCGAGACCGGGACCGGCTTTTAGCAGTTTTTACTTCTCGGTCCCACCGGTCCTGGAGTTTTCACATATTATTTTACGAAAGACGACAATAATATTATCAATCAACTATCAGAATGCAGGCATGATATGTCATATCTAAATTAACGAGAGATTGGGGACAAAATATTCTGATGTATTCTGTTTTTATCGAATAAAAAAATCTGGGACCGGGACCGAAGACCGGGTTTTAGTCACGGGACCGAGACCGAAGACCGGGACCGAGACCGGGTTTTAGTCAGTACCTATCTACACAAATTGTCAGTGTGAACAATCCACACGCTTTATATTGATTACGCTTTGATCTTGAGACACTAAGCAATAATTGGGAGTGTCTTGCTTAACGTCTCGCTCGAGAATTTTTCACTCATATGGAGACGTCACCAAGACTTGAAATTTAGGCCTATGCTCGGCGCCTATGGCCATTGAGCAGTTAGGGTTCTTTAGCGTGCCACACCGACTCTGACACGGGTCATCCGTTTTTAAGGTCATTTCCGAGGACCCATGACATTCACACCTTATGCCGAGCGTTTGGCGATGGAACTGTCACTACCTGTTTTAACGACTTAGGTCTGTCGGGCCGGGATTCGAACCCCGGCCTTCCGGGATTCGAACCCCGGCTTTCCGCATGCGGGGCGAACGTTTTAACCTCTCGGCCACCGCGGCGGTTAATAATTGGCGAGCAAGCTTTGCAAGTATAAATGAATATAAAATAAAATCTCCATAAATTTGTTGATTCTCACAGTATATTTAACAGTTTTCAAATGTTAAACAATCACTGTTCACCTGCGTTAGTGTGTACACAAAATACCCTGACCTGAAGCGGATGCTTCCAGTATGAGTATATATACATGTAGTAGTCAACAACAGAATGACCTGCAAATTTTCGAAAAATCTTTTCAAATGGAAAATCATTGGTGCACATCTCATTTTGGTGCAAAAGGTCATTTGCGCCAAAGGTTCTAAATTTAACAGCTCTACAATTTTTTTCGTTTTACAGTACGTGCATCATGAAATTGATTAGATATGCACCGCTATCATGGAAAGTCAAAAAGGGTTTTTTAAAAAGTTAAAAATCTAAGTTCAACAAACTCTTCAATAATATGTTTTGAATCAGAGATACAGCGTTTCAATACTCCTAGGTAACTGCAGAAATGTACAATATGTAGTTGTCTAGGGAAATTTTTAGATACACCAGACAGCTATGGATCCACCACACAAAAATCTTTAATTTGCAGCGGGACTTTTTCTGACCATGATTCAGAAGCATGTACATGTAAAATGAATATATGAAAAAAAATCTCCTTAGCAGAATTAACTTCAGCCAAAAATAAAATTTTATTTATTTGCCATTGGTGGCTGACCCTCTAAACTGCAGTCCAAGGAAATTTTATTGATCCTTTGTCCCAATAATGATTTTACCGATGGATCAATCTGGAATTCTTGAACGTTTCCATCTAAATACTATGCAACATAAATTGAAATTATCTGTACGCTTTAAGATTCGTGCAATCTTCATTCAAAGCATTTCAGAATCCATGACTTATCGAGCATGCGCATTACGATAAACAAACAACATATGACAGACATGCTGAACATAACTCTCTGCAAATGTGTTGCTTGATGGGAAAAGTATCATGTCAAACAGAATATACCAGTTTGCTAGAGACTTTACTTAGTATAATGTTCCCACGGTCTCATCAGACAAAACAGCTAGGTCACAAATGAAATGAAGTCAATAAATGTGGTAGCTGCAGAACTGTAGCTCTCTAAACAAAATATCTTATCTATCCCAATATTTTTTCAGAGAGCTACAGTTCTGCAGCAATAGATTTGGATGCTAATATTCCACCCACTTCAGATCCACTTTAAAGTATTGAAATTGCATACCTTGTAGTTCTTCAGAATATTTTAAAAACCAGAATTTTTTTTATATTCCTATGTTTTAAATTTATTTTAAAAGCCATATATCATTTACTTGCTAAATTAGAATAAAGGGTAAATTTGAATCCATCTACAGTTTAGTCCAGATATATTGACTGACATGAAATGTTCATTATATCTAAAGTTCAATATAACTAATATTGAACCATATAAAGAATGCTACTGGGAATTTACTTTTATTTCAATATAACAGATAATTCATTATAGGCCATCCCAATGCAAGTGGAGCAGACTGTAGTTTTATAACGTTTGCCTATTTAGGATGAGGGTGAAAATAAAACAGGATCAAAATTCCCCTGTATTATATGGTAATCTTTTTCTACCAAACATCAAAGATTGTCTGTCCGTCTGTCTGAACTGTATTTCTGTATGTAAAATATATATATATATATATATATATATATATATATATATATATATATATACAGAGAGAGAGAGAGAGAGAGAGAGAGAGAGAGAGAGAGAGAGGGAGAGAGAGAGAGAGAGCAAATCAAAACTACAGTTGAGCTTTGATATCTTAAACACCGATATCTCAAATACCTACTTTGATGTTTTCTCTCGTCTGGTGGTTCCAAGTCAAACTGTATGGTCATAAACCAGGAGCGTAATAAATTCATTGTGTTCTTGTAACTACTTTGGTATGAGTACATAACACAAATGATTATGAATAATTTTCATGAGCTAGCTTTGTATGCAGTAATATTTGTACTTCCTGATCAGTGTAAATTATTAACTTTTAAGATCATTAAACATATCGTACACTTTTCAATATTATGGAAAATTTGACTTCTTTCTAAAATCATTGATATTTTTCAGTCAAAAAACAATTCATACATGCATGCAAATCTTAATATATCCGTTTTACATATGTTGGAAGAAAGGAAAAAGAAATGATCGATCGTCTATTTACAACAAAAACGATGTGTCACAGTTGTTATTGTTTTCTGAAAGTGATATTCAAAATCAAAGTATGATTTAAGAAGTTTGAAATACTCATTACATGTATTTCATATGATTCGAACAGAGAATACAAGGGTGAATTAAAGTACTAAGCGCTAAACGTCTGAATCCTGGCATTTCCATCTAATATATGGCTTTACTTTGGAAACATGAACAATGTGTACTACAGAACTG
Source organism: Ostrea edulis (assembly GCF_947568905.1). Taxonomy (NCBI): domain Eukaryota; kingdom Metazoa; phylum Mollusca; class Bivalvia; order Ostreida; family Ostreidae; genus Ostrea; species Ostrea edulis. The sequence goes on along the minus strand of NC_079166.1, from coordinate 38,287,185 downwards.
ATATCTGAATGTGCAATCCTGTACGGTTATGTGGACACCGGGTTTCTTTGGGTCCGCTTTATGTAAGGTTGGGTCTGGTCGATTCGACCAGCTAATTAGTTAACAACAAAGACTGCGAGACTGAATTCACATTTAATCCCGCATGTTGATTGATTTTATATTCTTTTAACGTCCCTCTCAAAGACTATTTCACTCATAAGGAGACGCCATTGTCGGTAAAGGGCTGCAAAATTTAGGCCTATGCTCGGCGTTTACGGCCTTTGAGCAGGGAGGGATCTTTATCGTGCCACATCTCCTTTTTGTGGTCTCATCCAAAGAACCGCCTCTTACGACAAGCAAGGGGTACTGAGGACCTATTCTAACCCGGATCCCCACGGGACTAACCCTGTAAGACATGCGGTTAAATTGGTCCCCCTGTCTCACATCTCACTGGGAGATACACATATGTAGCAGACAGATAGACTTGCTGTCAAAGTCAATTATCCGGAAACGCGAAAATGAAACTATATGTAGAAATCCTACTGATGACAAAAAGCACTTGAACTTTGCCTAGCCTATAATTGGCACATTAATTTTTAAAACATATAACTTATTGAAATGATTTCTATTTATTTATAAAAAAAAATATTCATTGAGCTAATGAATAAGAGCAATAGGGAGAGAAAGAGGTGTTGCAGACTGTCAGCTATTGTTAGGGATATCACCATTACACAAACACCATGACCACCGACACTTTGCAGACAATCTTTAGAGACACGTCCTGTGTATATCAAAACTATACACAACGATGTGATCTCTTGGCCAGGTAAATAACAATAACCATAGATAAACCCTGCCCACATCCAGTGATCCGTGAAGAAACCATACAGTATGTAAAACTTATACAGTACCAATATTGAAGCACCAGATGCGCATTTCGACAAATAATGTCTCTTCAGTGATGCTCAACCGAAATGTTTGAAATCCGAAATAACTATGAAGTTTTAGAGCTAAATGTAGCCAAAAACAGCGTGCCAAAGAAGTGGAGCCAAATGTTATGAAAAAGGCACAATCAATACAACAGGAACGCAGTTTTACAGTTAAGACTTTCTAATTAGCAATCATATACACACAATTATTGAATTTAATCTCCAAGGGTAACATATTTAGAATCTCGAAATTAGGTAGCAAAACAAAATTTTATCATTCTACAATTTCATGAAAGGAACACTAAAATGATTTTGTTTCCTAAACCTAGTTATTAATGTTCATATATATATATATATATATATATATATATATATATATATATACCTGGCAGTGAGAATGCTTGTGATTTATCTGATTTACAGATACAATTACAAATATAACAGCGACACCAACAAAGTAGTCTCCTATATTAATGTTTGGATCCAATAAATTGTCCTTAAACAGATTTTATTAATCTGAATTTTTTTTTTAAAATGAGGTTTCCTATTTATTTTCCAAGGTCCATTTCTCAATTTCTAATCGAACCTCTCATTCCTCCATCTCTCAACATCACATTTACATAAGTAGACCAATCAAGGTATCACATACGAGACAAGACAGCTGTGTTATAACTAAAGAGAGAGGAGAGTGATGAAATTAGAAAGTGTTTGTCATTCTGTTACGTATTAATAGAAAACCATTATCCTTGCTGACAGACAAGTTTCATACTATATCATAGAATGACAGCGCCATGAATTCTGAGAGTTGTAACGTTTTGTTACCCTCAATAAAATATCCTCGTCATTTTCTAATCCTTGAACTTACCAAAAAGGGTGACCTAAAGCATATCACAACAACGTTACACATGAAATAAGTGTTTAAAAATTAGTCCCCCTCCCCCACCAAAACAAGTGAACATTTATACAACCCAGAGAGAGAGAGAGAGAGAGAGAGAGAGAGAGAGAGAAATGAAATTCCTGATTTTATACACTCCAACATCAGGAAGAAATCGTCTCTCAGCCTCTCAGAATTCTAAACCAAAAGATGTTTTCGTTAAAATATGTTGAAAATACATTTTGCAGAGGATGGAATTTATCTCAAATTTTAGTAATTATATTAGTTTCTTGCAAATCAACATTTTGGAATTTCCAAAATGTTATTAAATAGCGTGATACATATTACGTCATCACCATTATATCAGCATTGTCTTATCCACTGCATAATATTTTGTTCAGTATAATCAATACAAAACAAATCTAGCAATCCGAAGCAGGAAATAAATTTCTCGGGAATTTGTCATGTCAACTGACACTTGCCAAGTCTTCAGAAAGGATACGCCGGCAAATAGCCAAAATTTGTAAAAATTGACACGATATTCGGACTGTATGGAAATTGTTTTCTACATTCAACAACTTTCTGGCAATGATATTCCGACTCAATCGTAATTCTATTCTGCCTACTGGTAATTCTATTTCGACTTACTGGTAATGATATTCTGCCTACTGGTAATTCTATTCTGGCTACTGGTAATTCTATTTCGACTACTGGTAATTCTATTCTGGCTACTGGTAATTCTAATCTATCTCCTGGTAATTCTATTCTGACTACTGGTAATGATATTCTGCCTACTGGTAATTCTATTCTGGCTACTGGTAATTCTATTCTGGCTACTGGTAATTCTATTCTGGCTACTGGTGATGATATTCTGACTACTGGTAATGATATTCTGGCTACTGGTAATTCTATTCTGCCTACTGGTAATTCTATTCTGGCTACTGGTAATTCTATTTCGACTTACTGGTATTGGTATTCTGCCTACTGGTAATTCTATTCTCGCTACTGGTAATTCTATTTCGACTACTGGTAATGATATTCTGGCTACTGGTAATTATATTCTGGCTACTGGTAATGATATTCTGCCTACTAGTAATTCTATTTCGACTTACTGGTAATGATATTCTGCCTACTGGTAATTCTATTTCGACTTACTGGTAATGATATTCTGCCTACTAGTAATTCTATTTCGACTTACTGGTAATTATATTCTGCCTACTGGTAATTCTATTCTGGCTACAGGTAATTCTATTTCGACTACTGGTAATTCTATTCTGACTACTGGTAATTCTATTCTGGCTACTGGTAATGATATTCTGACTACTGGTAATGATATTCTGGCTACTGGTAATGATATTCTGCCTACTGGTAATTCTATTTCGACTTACTGGTAATGATATTCTGCCTACTGGTAATTCTATATCGACTTACTGGTAATGATATTCTGCCTACTAGTAATTCTACTTCGACTTACTGGTAATGATATTCTGACTACTGGTAATGATATTCTGGCTACTGGTAATGATATTCTGCCTACTGGTAATTCTATTTCGACTTACTGGTAATGATATTCTACCTACTGGTAATTCTACTTCGACTTACTGGTAATGATATTCTGCCTACTGGTAATTCTATTTCGACTTACTGGTAATGATATTCTGACTTACTGACAACTATATCTACGTACAACCACATCCTCACTAATTACTGGGAATGACATTTCGACTTTCTGGTAAATTAAATCTGATTAATTACTGACATTGATATTCAGATTAATTAGTGGTGCAATATTATTCTTATTACTTACTGGACATGACTGTTTTTAAAAAATCAATTACTGGTGGCAATGCTCTAATTAATTACTGAGAATGATATTTTGACTAATTCTTGACAATGATATTCTGACTTACTTTTAGTAAGGGTACATGTATTCTGTCTAATTATTGGTAATTATATTCTTATCAATTATGTCATGAATATTCTGATTTAAAACTGGTACTATGTCCGACTAAATACTGGCAATTCCGTCGAATTACTGTCAATTATTTTAATCAAACACAGGACCTCTCAACTGTAAACCGAAAACCCTAACTAGTAGGCTATACTGCATGATACATGTAAGTAAATATCTATTTGATATATACGACTAAGGAACCAATTACTGATTCTATTTTCTAGAGGCAACTTAAATAAAAATTTCAAAATAAGATAGCAAAATGAAATTCGGTCATTTTACAATTTCATCAAAGAAAATATAACTCTTCTTAATTGTGCATGTATGAAAAAAGCTGGAAGAAAATATACTTGTGATTTACATATATTTACAGATATATCTACAAATATCACAGGGATTATATCAGTCAAAGAAGTCTTCTATATCAATGTTTGGATCCAACAAATCGTCCTTAAATGGAGTTAAATCAATCTGATTCAAAATGAGGTTTTCAAATGTTTCTTCAAGGTCTGTCTCTCCAATTAAAACCGCCCCTTCCATCCGCCCATCTCTCAACACAACCTTTACATATTCTGATCCTGATGAGAAACAAAACAATGTATTATACAAAGAGGATTACAAAATTAGATCTGCCAAGTAGGACAGTTTCTCAATTACGAGAGACAAAAATAGTTGTGTTGTATAAAGAGAAAAGTAGTCAAATTACATAGTACATAGTGCATGCATGCTAGTTAATCATGTATGAATAAAAAAGCTAAAAATACAGAAAACTCTGATCCTATTAACAGACAAAGGCATGATTAGGATCTATATACTTCATAAGAATATGACAGCTACATTAAAATTTGAAATGGAAAATTATTTTTACCTTTAGTTACTCTCAACAAAATCTCGTAGTCACTTCCTAATCCTTGAGCATTGAATTTTCCCAAAAGGATAACCTAAAACGAAACGAAATTACTGCATGATTTATGGGGTAGATGTTTTGATTTTTCCACCAATAATATTTAACATTTGTACTTTTGTACTACAGAAGAGAGACAAAGATGAATGGCAGAGAAAGAGATAATTAAAACTTTCTTGGTTTCAAACATTCAAAAATTCTCTTTCTGCATTTTAAACTAAAATTTAGAATTAGTATAGAGTTATTTTATGTATCTATGGGAAACAGTCAAAATTACTGCATCAAAGTGGAGTGGAAAACCTCATAAACTATGGTCTGAAGCCAACAGCCGAGCTCAGTAATTAATGAGGACAGCCACACCACCGAGGGCCAATAGTTTTGATTGTTTCCATGAGATACATAAAATAACTGATTTATCATATGATTTATTGATTCAATGCACAGCTGTAGTGATACTCTACTGATAAGAAGTTATTTTAATATCTTATAAAACGTTGTTCAAGTAGTCTTCAACATTCATGTACGTGTACATGTATTTGTAAAACTCAGTTGTAGTGATGGTTATGTACAGTTGAATAACATCAGCACATTCATAGCAAAATTCAAAATACAGTACCATGACACATTCAGAAGTCCAAAACTATTGTTTGGTCAATAGTTCAACACACTGGAGAAATTAAGAAGGAACAAGCAAGAATTGTTTAGTTGCTCTATTGTATGAAAATTGGTTAACTTCTATTCGTAAACAATTTTTACATTGTGAAGTAGTTTATATATACTTCATTAACAATTGCCAACACAGTCTTACGTCATATCCACTGAATAATAAAATGTATTATGAGAAAAAATGTATTATATGAGCTAAGCACTTTGTTTATTCAATTGATTTAATACGGTGGCAAATTTGGCATTTCAAAGCAAGAAATATTTTTCATGTAAATTAACACTTTCAAAGAAAAACATATTCATCATGTGACTCACTGTTAAATGATGTTTCAACTGATTACTGTTTGATAAAAATCAATTTGTTTTCCAGAATTGGAAATGATTCATTTTAAATTTGATCCCTTTGTATTCCATATAATTACTAATAATTAAAATGAGCTCCAAAAGGCGAGGAATCCCCCTGCAATGAGTGTCTACAAGCTTTTCCTATGAAGTCCTGTAGTGACCTTGACCTTTTGATTCCAAATAGAGATAACAAAGATAAAACTATGGTCTGCAGAGTGTCTTATTCTATGACGTCCCATAGTGACCCTGGTCTTTGGACCCCAAAATCAACAGGTTTCTTCCTCACTTGGGAGGTTGGGGTGGGAGAAGTTAAAATGTTGATTATTATATATTTACAATCCCAGTGTTGATATCTTTTCAAATTGTAATGATAGCCATTTTCTCATGGATGCAGTGTTGCAGTTGTAAACAATGCGGATATGAATACAGATAAATATTGTATGTCAATATTAATGGTTGGGAATTCCGACAAAAATGAAAGTAGAATTTAAATAACATTTCTGAAAATACACACGTACATGATGGTATGAACTTCAATGCTTTACACCAGCACACTTCATGAAGCATGTTGGTATTTCATGAAAAGTATGCTGGCGTGAAGCATTGAAGTAATCAATCTTGCATATGACGAATAATTCAGACAATCTATACTCTAGTTTTATAACTCTAATTCATGCTATATTTAATCATGAATTATCATTTGTGTGAAAATTATAAAATTCATTCATGCCATCAGATTGTTTTCATTAGTGCAGTGATCAATTTCCATATAAAATAGGGTGTTTTAGGTTGATACAAGCTGTTTGTCCCATGATTTATCATCTCCGAAATATAATTTTCATTTCCTTATAGATCTACACATCACAATGTTTATCTATTTTTAATGGTTGACCTGAAGATCTGGAACTAGTCTCATAAGAAACTTGCATTAAGACTGAAATCTACATTTGACTAGTGGTTTTTTTTTTCATTCATACACATTTAAAATACATATATATTTCATTACAAGTTTTTTAGTATAGAACTTACGAGCTGCAAATTCTTAAATAAAATGGGCCCATTCCATGAACAATCAATGTCAGATGTCAACACTTGCCTACAATTATATCTAAATTATATGGATCACATTTTCTATTTGACATTGGACTTCTGAAGCACTGTTAGTGTATCACAGCTAATATAAAGAATTTGGAAAAATCAACTCAGAATGTATGAGAAAGACTCACTTTGTGGTTGAAGAATTTAGTGACATGGGCAAACACTTCAAAACAGAAATCCAAAGAAATGGGTTGACTGTTGAAGTCTGCCACCATACTCTGACCAGCATACGCTCCCATTTGCCTAGCCTGGGACCAAAGCCTCATCTGAAATAACAACAAGAACAGCAAAATATTTATGTCATTGGTAACGTTTTCTACACTTGTATAAATTTTGTCCATTTCAATGATATACTGCAAAATCACTCATTTTCACATTACCATAGTGACTGATAACTCTTCAATCATGAAATAAAGACCCACGCCACAAACGCAGTTTGTTTTTCTAAAATCTAAAACCAGTAAAGATTTGGCTATACATAATAACAAGTGATCATGACTATGGTAGATAATCATATTTTTAATTTTAAATGACTGCGACCGAAATTTACTGATTGATTTACCATTGTCATTTACTGTCACCATGATGAAATGTGAAGATAACGAACAGTGATCAATCTCATATTTACTCCTATAAGCAATACAAAATAGAGAGTTGGGCACGGACCCTGGATATACCAGAGGTGAGATCAGGCGTCTAGGAGGAGTAAGCATCCCCTGTCGACCGGTCACACCTGCCGTGAGCCCTATATCTTCATCAGTTCAACAGAGTTTCCCGTAGTCAAAATCAGTGTATCAAGAATGGCCTAACAATAGGTATGAAACATGTCAGACAGCATTTTACCCAATGATAGGCTGTACAGTGTATTCGCAAACTAAAACGTTATAACGACCATAGAATTTGCGAAATGCTGACTTAAACTGATAAACATATAGGCTCGGACACCTAGAATTAGGTTAGCTACATGATCACCCAGTGGGAAAACCAGGTCTAATGCTTCTTTGCAAGATGAATATTGTTTAGTAATACCAGGAAGCATTGTGACTGCAGGTGTTTGTTTCACAAAACTTGTCACTTTCATTCTCTTGATTTTCATGAATGATAACACATCTATGAAACTCATATCAGAAGTAAATTTTGCCAAATCATCCTTTGTGTCAAAATAGAAATGGATTTTAATGTTTACATACAGCAATTTGATAAGATATTGCCAACTCGAGCATATTTAATACTGATAAACAGATTTTCATACAAATTTTTCAGTTTTAAATCAAAAGCACATGCATTAATATTGATTTTCCTTTTAGGTATATTTATAACATACAATACAAGTTATGCCAGCCAATCAATGTTAGAGTCACATAAGATATCTGATACTGACATTTCCCTAAAAGTACTAAATATATTAACACGTGTTGTGCTTATAATTTTAATCTAATGTAACTATCAATTCAGACACCAGAAATATGCATTCTTGTTACTCATTTTTAATCATAAGTTCATGAAAAGTTCAGGTAAGCATTAATGATTGAACATGTAAAGGACTTGATAAAGCCAGAAACTACCAAATAAGGCCTGGATTTCTTGAGGAGAAAATTTTGACTTAAGGCTCAGATGTTACTCCTCAAATAATAGAAAACTTAAACTTGAATGTTTTTCGAGAAATCCAAACCTGGTAGAATTGTAAATGTTAAAACTGGGCATGATGTCTCAAATTAAAACTGGGGATAGTGTCTCAAATTAAAACCAGCATAGTGTCTCAAATGTTTCCATTTTTCAGTCAGTAATTTCAACTTCATAACTGAAATTTAATAGAGTGCCATATTACCTTGGCCATGAAAAATACAAAATGAACAATTGCTTTCATGCAAATCAAGCTGAGTGATCTTATTTTAGGGCAAAAGGTGCCACTTTTTAAGGTCTTCCGTAACAATGGAAGACCTTCTACTGATTGTGCTGGTTAAGATTATTCTTATTATTCTTTTCTTTTTTTTCCCCCCTAAACACTAACTTTGAAGCGTCATATCTCGCTCATTTCTGCATGGATTTTGCTCAAATTTTCAGGCTTAATAACCTTTACAAAACAATTTTAAAATCATGTACTACATTTCAGAAATTCATTTCTGTTCACGAGTTATTCCCCTTTGATTGGAATTTTAGGGGCTTTGGTTTCCAGACAAAGGCTCCGAGACTGTATAAGCTTGAGCAGAAAATGCATTGAAAATGAAAAGCAGGAGCATTTTAGTTGTGCACATCGTTTTTGGTTTTTTTATTACAACGTTCGAAATGGTGGTTGACAGGGTTTAAAAATTAGGACGCCCAAAGGAGCAAAAAATTACACATATTTTCCTTTGTATCTTTTAAACTAAAAATATTTTGTTAAGACATGTAGAACAAAAGTTGTGCCAAATCTTAAGAGCTTTCTTTTGATATCCCTAAAAAGGGGCTGGTTCCTTAAATTAGGGATCTGGGGATCTTCAAAGTTTTCGCTTTATAACTCAAAAACGGTAAATATTTCAATATGGCTTTCGCTGGAAAAGTTGTTCTTTAACATCTTATTGATCTCATAAACATAATATTTTGCTCGAGTATTGTGTTATATATGAGTAAAAAGCTTGACCCGCAAACAGGTAACCATATCATTAGGTAGGTGAAGGGGGGAAATATGCGTATAACTTAAATAAACTTGCTTTAATTGATAAATCTGACTTCATGAAATGCTAACATTCTTTTAAAATAAGGTTTTAACGTGATCTATGGTTCCTTTAAAAATTCATCTATCGACAACTTTCTTTTTTTTATTATTTGGTAGCTTTAACATGAACAATCGTTCCAAAGAAAAAAAGAGGAAAATGTTATCTCTTCTACTTTTGTTATTAAAACAACGATATATTTAATTGAAGAAACAAACCTTCAAGCATAGAATAACTCAGTCATTAACTACACGCATCTTACATACACCGCGGGGTTTGTTTTTGTTTACAATTACGTAACCGCCTCAAGGAACCATCGCATATGAACCAGGGCATGTACACAAAGTAAACATTGTCGTCCTAACTATAACACAGAATGTTTCGTTTTTTATCATATTGGATTTTTTGAATAATTCAGTCTTTCCGGGGATGTAAATACTTGCGTATACGTCCCTGGTCTTACGTTTGATTTGTTTTAAATTCAAAACTCTAGAGCATTGAGTCAGGCATCAATTTTAAAATCTGCAATTTAATATACAGTTCGTTTCTCAATCATGTCTAATTGAATGTGTGTTTAATATCGGAGATTCATCGCTGCTGTACTAGCGATCTGTGATTTCACACTACTTTAACTGAACACACAAGCTTTACTCAAATTCTTCGTTGTGAAAAAGAAAATGGATACATTTTACAAACATAACAAATTATTTCTGAACATGTTTTGAAATCAATAGGTTATAATCATGATTAAACCAAATCTAAACATGCGTATAGAATATTCAGAAACCCATGGCTGACCAGTCTCATTTCAAATGATATGACTTTGATTAAACATTGATTCAGAACTCCTGGTCCAAATTATGTAACTTCGGCACGTGCCCCTTGCGTGAAATTCATATGCGACTTATGTGTGCACTGTGTACATAATATACCTACATGTATTTACGCAGATAGATATTAAAGTTTAATAAAATATTCAAGATTTGAGAGCAATTTATTTGATTTGTATGTATAAATAATTCAAACTCGATGAATTATTCTCTTCAGTCTGAATATTATGCTATCATAATTTTGTTGTATGATAAAATATTGGTAACAGCAATAAACCTTTATTGTATGTCCTGAGCCATAAAATTCATAAATTCAAATAGTAATTTTTTCTTCATTATTGGGACTGAAAAGTTAAATGCTGAAAGAATTTAATCCCACACACGCGCACTTCAAAAGACTGATTCGTGGAATGAGATCATACCCGCATGTACTTGAGTAGTATAAATTCATTAAACACCTTACGATAAAAATTTATAGTACACCTTTATTCAAAGTTCAAGGTTTTTATATCACACAGCTCCTACGGAAGACCTCTCGTTGCTTTGCAAAGAGCTTTGCTCTAGTTTATTTTGTATTTTTGTGTGACTGTTCCATTATATTCTAAATGTTTCTAAAGGCACATTTTGTTTGAATTAATCTATAAGCACCAAAGTTATTGATTAAAAATAACAATATCTAAACAAGAAATGTCCATTTTTGTATACGCATATATACTACTTTTGTCTGGATTCGAATACATTTCTTATCACAAAATTTATGAGTAGATTGAATTCTATAAAAATCAGTATATGCACCCAGGGGTGCATGAACCGAGTTGCATGGGATACATTGTAAAGCCAGGAGTGATGTGGCATATTTATAATTGTGAAGAACTAATTTCAGTTTTAAACTTTTCGAGTTACTGTCCAGAAACCATATTTGTCTGAAGTTTTCAATCTATATTTGGTCACTGTGACTTTGACCTTTGTTCTCCAAAATCAATAGGGGCCTTGCTTTGCTGGTATACAACAATATATCCAAGTTTCATTTGATTCAAATTAAAAATTTTCGAGTTATCCTCCGGAAACCAAAATATTTTGGAAGTTTAAATCTATTTTCGGTCACTGTGACCTTGACCTTTGACCTATTTTCTCCAAAATCAAAAGGGGCCTTCCTTACCTGGTACATAACAATATCTTTAAGTATCATTTGATTCGGATTTAAACTTTCTGAGTTATCATCCAGAAAGCAAAATATTTCTGAAATTTTCATTCTATATTCGATCACTGTGACCTTGATCTTTGACCTTTTTTCTCCAAAATCAATAGGGGTCTTTCTTACCTGGTACCCAACAATACATCTAAGTTTCATTTGATTCGGATTTAAACTTTCGGAGTTATCATCCGGAAACCAGAAATTTTCATTCTATATTCGGTTACTGTGACTTTCACCTTTGACCTTTTTTTCTCCAAAATCAATAGGGGTCTTCCTAATCTGGTACCCAACAATATATCAAAGTTTCATTTGATTCGGATTTAAACTTTCGGAGTTATCATCCGGAAATCAAATTTTTCTGAAATTTTCAATCTATTTTCGGTCACTGTGACCTTGACCTTTGACCATTTTTCTCCAAAATCAATAGGGGTGTTCCTTACCTGGTACCCAACAATGTATCAAAGTTTCATTTGATTAGATTGTAAACTTTTCGAGTTATCATCCGGAAACCAATTGTTGACGCCCAACTGCCCGCCCGCCAACCCGCCTGCATCACCAAACCAATAGCCGAATTCAACTTCGTTGCAACTCGGCTAAAAATGTATTGGGAATCTTCAGAAGGAAAATACAAGATGTACTGTGAGCAATGCTCACTAAGAATACCCCCGCTTACCCCAATCTCCCAAATGGTGTTGTTAATAGGTATAATTTACCTCTTTCCTGAGTGTAAAAATATGGTATGCCTTTGTAGAAGAAAATGGAAGATATAGTCCAAACACAAATCCATGGCATAAACCTATAATTTTGACCTTGAGATCAAAGGTCAAGGTCATAAAGAGGTCATGAATGTACATGACACATAGTCTCATGGTGATACACCCATGTCTTATGGTATGACTATGTCAAAACCCTATAATCAATTTTGACCTTGAGGTCAAAGTTCAAGGTCATATAGAGGTCATGAAGGTACTCGACACATCATTTCATGGTGATACACTCATGTGTCAAATATGATATGCCTATGTCAACGAACAAAGAAGTCATGACCCTGACACGAATCCATTGTAAAAACCTTTAATTTTGACCTTGAGGTCAAGGTCATATGGAGGTCATGAAGGTACTCGTCACATCGTCTCATGGTGATCCACCTGTGTGCCAAATATGGTATGCCTAAGTCAAAGAACAAAGAAGTTATGGCCCGGACACGAATCTGCACAGACAGACAGACGGACGGACGGACGGACGGACAGAGTGATTCCTATATACCCCCCCAGAACTTCGTTCGGGGGGTATAAATATATTTCCGACTTAGCAGTACCATCAAACCGCATGAAATGACCAACCATAAACTGGATAAATTTTATTTGATTTCAATTCATTTTATATATTTACAGAATTTAATACTGTAGACGTATTTAATTTCATGGAGTCATGATTTCGTGCATTTTCATTTTAAGTTTGGTTTGGAATGAAATTCTGCCGAGTTGCATGTTTTACTTGGAATTAGCTTACATATTTATGTTCGCTGGTATAAAATTACACAGATTTTATGTGACCGCAGACTTAGCGGAAACAAGTACCACGTGTAAAAAAAAAAAAAACAAAGTACATTTACACTGTATAAACATTTTCATTTCCTTCATTCTCATCTACAGTGCGAAGTCTGAGTCTAGGTCTGATAAGTTCATAGTTCAAACTAACTGTCCGTGAGTATATAAATTTTGTTGACAAACTAATCACAATATCTATCAGTTACAGACTTCATATGTAATAGTGTAGACTTGTTGATATTGTAAAGACAAAGGTTTCAGTGTTCATCAGTTTTATCAATTCTTTTTTTTTTGTGAGAGTTGTCTGTTCTAAACATATAATATGGATTTATCTATCATTTTCTTCATTTGAAGAAGAAATTGATTTTCAAACATTTGTGATACACAACAATTAAAATTAAAGTGCATACTTTAACAAAATAAAAATCATCAGATTTATACTTTAAGTTAATGAAAACAATGAACTCTATAAATGATAATTGCATGATTATGAAAATAAGATTCAATACTATAACAAAAAATCAAATAGATAGGATGTAAATAGCTAGTTGCATATTCCTCATTAAATTTTCCAGAAAAAATCCTGAGCTTGTGCTAAGCTTCTCTACGCAAAGAAAAAAACTTGACACATGCATTTTCCCTGGTACCTGCAGCCAATGTTGTGCTGGTTCCCAGCTTGCTGTGCATACATCTCCAGCTGCATATACATCATCCTCTGATGTCCTCATTTTGTCGTCAACACGTATTCCACCATCTTCTGCTAGAGTAAACTGTTCTAACAATTTCAGGAAAGTCATAAAAAAATTTGAATTTACAAATAGTCATGTTTATTTTCTTGCGAACTTCGAAATAGCTGTTGGTATAAGCTCTCATTTGATCACAATCAGAAAATGATACAAAAATTAAGTATTTCATTCAAATTTAAGCAAAATACTGCAAAACATTTGTTCCTAGCTGCTTTCTTTTTGCTCATTTCACTCTGTAACCGGAAGTAGAATTCTTTAGTGATTAAGTATCAAAGTTACCAGCCAACTTGGCTTATAGCGGTACTCTACCTCCAGCTATCAAAGATCAACCCAGGTAAGGGGATTTCTGAACTATGATCAACGCTAAATGATAACACTGTTTAAAGTTTTATAAGTTTAATAAAGTGAGAATTAACCTTTGTAAATGTTAACAAATAATAAGTAATGATCAAAATATAACAAGTAGTAAAGTCTATGGAAATTTCACAGGAACGAATAAAGTTATATCAAAAATATAATTTGATTTAGCAAATGAACAACAATAATCTCAATAAATAGATAAGAAGTTCATGAAAAATTAACTGATTAAAAAAAAAATGGCAGGAATGTAGAAGACTAAAAAAAAATGTATGTCCCTACTGGGCCTCCTTACTTAGACAAATGCTCAAAGATCCTACTCTATAAATAAACCAGCGAGGTGGAAAATATAAGAGAGATGAGCTACATCACCCAATATGAACTCTACTATAACTCTCTAGAGTTGAACTATCAACAATAAGGTGAAGTCTGGGCTCTAAAAATAACTGACCCAGAAAATAAACAACACCAAAAATATAAAGGGCAAAATAATAATAAATAGTGGTTCTAGAATTTACACCTGTTATCTACATATCCTTAGACCAGGCTGGACTTGGTAAGGGGAAACTTAAACTTTATAAAACCTACATCCTAAGCTTATTCCTAACACTATCAAAATCCTAGAACTTATGAAAAATGTGCAACTAAAGCTAAGACCTAGAGTGCTGTTAAATCATAAGATTTTCCTAGCACAAAGGTACTAATGAAATAGTGCTTATAAACCATGAGGTTTTCCTAGCACAGTAAAGAGGAACTAACCATGAGGTCGTGTTCCCCAACCCAAGTGAAGAAAACTACACGAACACGGCTTTAAATACCCTAGCTAGGCCCAAAAATAGAAGCCAATAAATATCAAAGATCCTGAGACTAGCTTAGCCAATCAGAACACAGTTATCAAAAGTACTATGGAAAGACTGCCAACATGGATGACACTTCCTGTTTTAAAAGTAAAACATGTGGAATGTCAACACATGACCTAACTTAAAAACAACCAACAATAAAGGGGTTTTATGTAAGTAACAACTGAAAATTCAAAGTAAATAGAATTACCATACTGAAATACCAGCAAAACTAGCTAAATAGAGATTACGAAACCAAGGCTGTAAAAATAAAAATCAAAACCACTACAACTCTATTCCTGAATGGAGAAACTTGAATTTTTTCAATACCTCTAAGTAGTGATAAATTGGAGTGAAAATTTTCTGACACAAAAATACCTATTGGTCTGATGACAATTTTGACATACCTGATTTCCAGTTAAGACTGGGCTAGTATTGGGTACAACTCCAGTGGCACTGACCAACAAATCGCAGCCATACACCTTGTCATTGGTGAGCTCTACGTAGACAGGCCAGCAATCTATATAAGCAAGACCACATTATTTAAATGTTTTATATATATATATATATATAGATAGATAGATAGATAGATAGATAGATAGATACTATGTATCCCAGTTTGGACCTGCCCTGCAGTCAGAACCTCTACCGTTGGGACCATGAAATTTACAGTTTGGGAAGAGGCATTCCTGCTCTACATCATTATGTATTTACCGGTAATTTTTCTTACAGGTGTGCAGTTGTAGAGAGGATTGATGAAAATTTGTCAATGTTAGGCAGTTTTTGCCCCATTCAGGGGTGCAGGAGTCCTACAATTTACAATTAATTTCACCATTGTTCAAAAAATGCTTCATACCAAATTTGAAATACAGATGTGCAATTCTGGAGAAGATTTTTTTTAAATTGGTCAATATTTGACAGTTTTTGCCCCGACCCTATCCTCTCAGAGGTGCAGGAATCCTAAAATTGATGATTAATTTCACCATTGTCCAAAAAAGCTTCATACCATCTTTGAAAAGTTTTTGATTTAAGAAGTTGAAAAATGTTCAATTGTTAATGTACGAGGGTGGATGCTGACCATATTGCAATAGATCATCGGAGTTTATGCAGGTGACCTAAACATTGAGGATTTATATATATATATAATCCAAATAGAAAGAGTTGATATCACACACAGTCAAAATAATTCAATAAAAAATAAAATCCAGAAAGCGCTAGTGATTTACACCTGAGGATGGATGTTAAAATCCAGAAAGCGCTAGTGATTTAAATATATTTTGGAACTGAATATTTTCCTGCTTTTTTATTGAATTATATATATATATATTTATATATATATATATATATATTTATATTAGAAGTTGATTCGGCACAGTTGTAAATAAATATTGAAAATCAGAATGACACATTCCATAAAAAACAATCATTTACTGCTAGCGCTTTCTCCATGTCTGCATGGTTCATTTATTTTTCAAATATTTGAACTGCCTGATGAACCATGCAGACATGGAGAAAGCGCTAGCAGTAAATGATTGTTTTTTATGGAATGTGTCATTCTGATTTTCAATATTTATATATATATATATATATATGTATATATATTTCTACCTCCATTGTGTACTGAATTCCGGAGATAATAGTTTGAACAAACTTGATTTCTACTAAATATATTAAAGCTTAAGCAAGTGTTTTGATAATACTAGCAAAATTACTCTGGAAAAGAAGATATTCGAAAGAAACCACAGTATATTTTCACTGTAGTTTGCTATCATCGTCCTTTGGTTGTATTGGAAAAGAAAATTTCCAATAGACATTACAATATTTCACTATTTTGCTATATTCCTTCCTTGCAAAGGATTGGGGAGAGGTGTTGCCCCATCATTTGAACAAATTACCCAATAATACTTTATGCCAAGTTTGGTTGAAATTCGTTCAGTAATTCTGGAAAAGATTTCAAAAGACACTACATGTAACATATCTTCATTTTGCTATAATTATCTTCCCTTGGAGAGAGTTGTGACCCTTCATTTCAACAAATGAATTCCCTTAACCCAAGGATACTTTATGTCAAGATTGTTTAAAATTGAAGGTGTGGTTCTAGAAAAGATTTTAAAGGATTTCTCCTTCCTTTGTAGAACTCGGCATCCATCATGTGACCTCATTATTGAGCCAGGAGTAACGGTAAGAACAAAATTTAATCTATTAAAAGCTACTGTAAAATTGGTTATTTATGGGTTGGGGAAATTTACACTAATTACGCGGTCATGTAATAAGCGCATAAATTTCCCCTTCTCGTATAGTTATATATTTGAGATAATATAATATTATATTCAGTCAATGCGTATTTTTCCCCACGAGTAATGTTGGACAAGGAAAAATGCGTACTCAATAAACCCCCTGCGTAAATAACCACTTTTATAGTATGTATATAATAAAAATAATCATTTGTAAATATTTAAATTTCTGATGAAATTGTTCTTGAGAAAAAGACGTTTTAAGACACCAACCCAATGTTTAGTTTTTTTGAAAATTATTTCCCCTTTAAATCCCCCTTTCCCTTTAGCAAATGATACTTTGTGACAAGTTTAGTTAAAATCGGCTCAGTGGTCCCTAAATAAAACTTCCATGTAAGTTTAGTCCAGGAGGGAATATATGAAATGATATTATTTCTAGTTCATAATTATCATTTTTGGGGAACTCTGTGCATTCACATACAGGGACAAATCAATTGTAAAGAAAAAATAGAACATTTTATTCTAACAACACAAATGAGCCAGAGTGTTCATATAGCTCAGAGAAATGACAAAAAATATAATAAACTTTTGACTTTTTAAAAATATTTCACCCAGTCCGAATGTCCAACCTTCTTTGTGTATGGTGCTTCTTACTTCACATTGTTTTATGTAAAAATACTGGGTAGATTTATATCTTTGCCATATCAGACCAAATCACACAACTGACAATAATGTGTCTTTTAGGAGTTTATGCAGGTGACCTATACATTGAAGATTTATTTTTATACATATTTCTACCTCCATTGTGTTCTGGATTCTGGAGATAATGGTTTGAACAAACTTGATTTCTACTAAATATATAAAGAAACCTTAAGCAAAAGTTTTGATAATACTAGCACAATTACTCTGGAAAAAAAGATATTGGAAAAAACCCTCAGTATTTTCACTATAATTTGCTATCATCGTCCTTTGGTTGCATTGGAAAAGAGAATATTCAACCTTCTTTGTGTATGGTCACAGTGTTTTAAGTAAAAATACTAGGTGGATTTATATCTTTGCCATATCAGACCAAATCACACAACTGACAATAATGAGTCTTTTATTGAAGACGTTAAGATATAAGAGTATCAGTGTTACTGATAAATGAACTCTGACTGACATCTGTCCACAATGTACTTAACAGAATACTCTCCTTCTGACATTTCTCTTATAGAAAAAATGACCAACTTCTGCCCACATCCAGCAATTACACTTACCTTGATCTACATTTCCAGACAGATCCGTAGATGATTTTCCTGACGACACAAACTCTTCTCTGGCGAGTACATTTCTCACCTCCACACATTTCTCCACTGTTACGCAATGGGAGATCTGTACAGCAATGTGCAAACATTATACAAGTTCTGGGAATTCTATGATAGTTAAATCTTCTTATTCTACAAAGAATGCACTGCAATAAGTAGTTATAATTCAATTTTGTTTGTTTTGATCAAGTACACTATACAATTATCTACTTCTTATAGGCTGTGATCAATTCAAGGCCTAATATTTGGTATGTCCTTAAGATAGCTCATTACACTAAACTTTTATCTAAAGGCTCTTATGAAGTATGATTTCACCAAGTATTTTATATGAATTTTTTGTGCTTTATCCCGAAATGATAAAAAAGGTACTTTGTTTGCAAATAAGATATTAGTAGAGTCCAAATTTTGCTGTGAAGTGATGCATAATATGAATATATCTATTAAAAAAAAAAAAAAAAAAAAAAAAAAAAAGATGCCTAAACGACTCAGACAGACATTCTAATTTTTTAAATAAAAAATATTTATGAAAATTGCAAACGTTATTTGCTAATATTTTCTAAATCTACAGATAAAATCGTCAAAAAACATGTCAATTAGAAAAAAAGATATATCAGCAAAATATATTTCAAACAGAAATTGAAATGAAATGGTCAAAATTCAGAAATATTATGATTTTTCAAATTTGAACCAAGCCCAATCGGAATTATAGAAATGTAGCCATAGAGAACATTTTAATCAGAATACTACAACCCTTTGATGTAAAATGGTTTACTGATTAAATGAATTTATAAAGGAAATCAATTTCTTGATTAAAAGTGCATACAATTAGCAACAATACAATTTTAGTAATATATCTATCAAGATTAGGATCTGTACTTTTTTCTCCCGTTTGAATATAGTGATATATATCTCTTCAAAATATATTTCTTCGATATATATCTTTTCGATCTGGCATGTTTTTTCAAGATTTTATCCGTAGCTTTAAAAAAATATTAACAAATACCGTTTTTAATTTTCATCAATATTTTTTTCTAAAAAAAAAATTCCAACTATTATATCTGAGTCTTTTGGGTATGTTTTATTAGATATTCATATCATGCACCGAATTACAGCAAAATTCGGACTCAAGAGTATCTTATTTGCAAAGAAAACACATTTTCATTATCATTCTGGGGAAAATCACAAAAAATTCATATTAAATACTTGAGACATTGTATCAATCTTTCGATGGTGAAATCATACTTCACAAAAGATGTTTTAACGAGGCTTTAAATAAAAGTTTGGTGTTATGAGCTACCTTAAGACATGAATGCCTATTATATATAGAATTGATTTTTCAAAAAATGGACTTAACATAAAAATCCAAAAATACTATGTCAATATCACAAAGAAGGTCAAAGTGAAATAGTTTTGGGGGTAGTCATTCTGTGTTGCCAACATGTATTTGTACAGTTTAACAAAGGACATATCCTATATATGTTAAAATGTGTTAGTCCGAAAAGTCCAGAAATGCTAGCTCAAAGTCAAATGGAAGGTCAAGGTGAAATACATGTAAATTATAGATAGTTGTGTTACAGGATCGAGAAAATGCAAAGGAACAGACTGGGATTCGAACCCGGGCTGCCTGAATCTCTAGTCAGGTGCTCTACCAACTCAGCTAACTGGCCACTGGCGATAGAACCCTGCTGACCACTAAATTTCTCCCTTCATAAATTGTTTCCCCCTCAAAGACATACAATCCAGATTAATTCTTTTGCCCTTGGCATGACTTTCACCTGCATTAAGTCCAGGGCTGGTCATGGCACCAAATATAACCAGCAGGAAGGAAGAAAATGCAACAGACCAGACCGGGATTTAAACCCAGGCCCTCTGAATCACGAGTCTGCATGGTGCTCTACCAACTAAGCTAACTGGCCATGCTCTACCAACTAAGCTAAATGGCCACTGCCAATCGAACCTGGCTGACCACTACAGTTTTAATGCTTTTACCAAGATGTATATATCAATTCCTTCTATATTTATTCAAGATATAAACTCAATGCAAAATAAGATGGACAGAATGGAGATGGAAGATAAAAGAACAAACATGCCCAGAAAAGGATTTATTTGTAAAGGAGAGCTAAGTAACTTTTAGGAATGTCATGGGTTCAAGTCCCACTATAATTTTCAAATCTACTTAATTTGAACTATCAAAAGGCTATTTATGTCTTTCCACTATAATTATGCTAGAATATTTGTTGCATGGCTTAGATGGGTACATTTAATGAAGAAATTGAACAATGTATCAGAACAGCTAACTACAAAAATCAACCAGAAATAGCACACTGACTTCATTGTGACCTCAGAACTTTGGCTTTGTAAAAGTATGCCATGATGAAATTAGATACATTATATATGTCAGTAGAATATGCAAAGTCAGAAAATTAATTTGATACCTTTTGCGTGCCAGTCATGGAGAGTTCTGCTGACCAATCAGGACCCAGGGCACCTCCCATTGCCGTCGATTTGGAACTTTCTGTCTCCACATCTGTAATTAATCACCAATATTGTCACACATGATTTGCTCCATTTTGACAAGAAGCCCATAGTCCACATCACTCAACCTAGCTGTTGCATTGTCCACTATGTAAAACATTAAAATTATTGTCTTAACCTAATGCAACCCAGAACTTGGTGGTAAGAAAAACCATGTACTATACAATTTTACATATATCAATGTACCTTTACTGTGTTTGATTGATTGATTGATCGATTGCATCTTCTTTAACGACTCTCCCGAGCTGTCTTTGAGATTTTGAAAAAAAAATTGCATGCCTACTGTAATCCGATTCTGAATCCAGATAAAAGTGTAAAGAAATATGAATCTACACTACATCAGAAGGCTGTCATATTGTTTTGACTACGGTACCCTTGCCATTCTTTATAACACAAGGCTATATGGAAAATTTAAAACCCATTATCACAGACATTTTAATTATTTGTCTTATCGGGACACAATTTAAGGTTTCGAAAGTCTTAATTATCTCCCCACTACTGTTACACATCTTGAATCTCATGGTGTGCAGGTTTTTCATGACTTTAATTTTCAGGATCCCTAACCATTATCTTCATCATTGTGGTATGCTTAGTTTTGCGAACAGTAGAGCATGGATAGAAAGAGTATAATGCTCCAGTTTATAATGATATGCCTGGGTAATTACTATGATCTTATTTTTGTGTGATTGTTTAGGATATATTAGACCTGCTGATTACAGATCAAATGTTTTCAATGTAAGAATAGCTAGATTATTGAGAAAATATTACAGAATTTATAATGAAAAAAGAAACGAGAATATTCATAGATAGGAAACATGATAGCTTTACTGATATTTAACATAGTATCATTTGTATATGTGACAAGTATTGCAATGTTAATTGAGTGATGAACATTTTAAGCCATAATGATTTCGAAACAAGAGGCCCATGGGCCACATTGCTCACCTGAGTCACCTTGGACCTGCTGTTGTTCAGCTGTTGTGATTTTTAAAAGATTGTTTTTATTAATCTTTATTCCAATGAAAAATTTTGACCCCATATCGTGCCCCAAACCTACACCAAAGGACCACAATATAACTGAAAATGAATTCATATAACACATATAACACTCTAACAATTGACTAACATGATCTTCCTGTTCTAGATGAGACCAATATCACAAGGTCATACAGAGATCATGGTATATGATATTTTTTATTAAAAGTAGGTCAAGCTTTCAAGTCTAGGTCAAAAGGTCAAACACCAACATATAATCAGAGATTATTGATGAAGAACAAATGTCTCCCCAGCTCCCTAAATTGGAAGTGTACCAAACTTCATTGGAGACCCCTTAATGTACTGAATCAAACGAAGGACAAAGCATGAGCGGGAATATAGAGAATTATGAACTTCGTTAAGCCATATACGAAAAGTGTTCACAAACTATTTTCACCCTCCACCCCTCTTAGATCTACTATAATATGCACATCTGCAAATTGCATTGAAGTATTGTACAAAGTCCCAAGTCTATCGTATAAGCCATATATGAGTAGCATTCAAAAGCTATTTTAACATCCTCCACCCTTCTTAGATCCACTATGACCTTTAGGAAAATAACTGGATCCTCCTGTAACGACAATATGCACACCTAAAAATGGCAATGAATCATTGTACAAAGTTTCAAATCTATCCAATAATCCATATAGGAGAAGCGTTCACACGATTATGTGACAGACAGATGGACGGACAGAAAGAACAAATACAATGTCTCCCCCTTGAAGAGAGGAAACATAACAAGGATTACCATGAAACTCTAGATACAACATATGAAAGCCCTACCTTTACTACATATAGTTCAGGAGATATTGAATTTGTCAGGGTTTCCTTTACTAGTAAAAGTAGATCAAACTCACGTTTAAATTTCAAGCACCATTGTGTCACAAGGTATTGCCATTAAGAATCTATATACATAATATGAAAGTCCTATCTAAAATAGCTTCGGATATACTTTAAAAAAGGTTTAAATGTTTTCTTAAAAGTATAGGTCAAACTCTGAGTTTAAGGTCATGAGGTCAAAGGACATGGTATGAAATGAAAGGTCATACCATAAGAAATTTATATACAACAAATGAAAGATCTACCTTAAATGAAAGGGGAAGATAACGAACAGTGATCAATCTCATAACTCCAATAAGCAATAAAAAATAGATAGTTGGGCAAACATGAACTCCTGGACACACCAGAGGTGGGATCAGGTGCCTAGTACGAGTGAGCATCCCTTGCCGACCGGTCACACTCACTAGGTCAGATGTTTAGTAAAAGTATGGCAAACTTCCAGGTCAAGGACACAAGATCACACATCAATGCAAAACATGAAAGGTCATACCGTAAAGAATGTATATACAAAATTTGAAAGCTTTGAAAGCCCTAGCTTAAATAGTTCAAGAGATATTTTTAAAGATTATCAGCATATAACACTTTGACACCCTATTGGGGCCCCGTCCTACCCCCTGGGACCATGATTTGAACAAACTTAGATCTACTCTATATCAGCTTTCATGCAAGTTTCCTTTTTTCTGGCCCAGTGGTTTTTGAGAAGTTTAAATTTTTAAAGATTCTCGCATTTAAAACTTTGATCCCTTATTAAGGTCCTCCCTACCCCTGGAGCCATGATTTTAACAAACTTGAATCTGCACTTTGTCAAGAAGTTTTCATGCAAATTTCAACTTTTCTGACCCAGTGGTTCTTGAAAAGATTTTTATAGATTTTTCCCTATATCTTCGCATGTAAAACTGTCATCCCCTATTATGGCCCCAACCTACGGGGAGAGCACAAACAGCTCTTAATGATCTATAGGTCCTAGTTCACCATGATCAGGGGCTGTATGTACCACAAATACTAAGAGACATATCATGGCAGATCCTGGGTATCTGTCAACAGATTTCAGGGGACCTCCAGGCTGCTATATACTCCTACCAACAATCACTCAGACAAATTCCACTCCAGAAAATACAAAGTGCTACACTAATGAGAATGCATGAACTTGGATAAGGACAGTGTTGTAACTTTAAATAGTTCATGTTCCTTTAACTAATTAATTGTGAACAATATACATGTATCATAAGTGAATTAAGGATGGATTCCCCTCATATTTATTGGACACGTTGAAATGTAATATTTTGCATGCATATATTTCAAAACATGTACTTTCTTTTCACTTCAAACTATTTGAGTGTTGAGGTTCTTGATTTTGTGGTGAGATATGTTCAAGGTCATGCTTTTTTTATTGCATCATTATATATTTGTTGCTGTCCTAGAAGGGACTAACACTCCCATGGGGACACTCGGACTAGGTCGTCACATGGTAGCTAGGAGCAACAGTTTTTGTGGACTAAAACATACCTCCCCTTCATAAAACATTTGTTTGTACATAAATTTGAAATTACAGATAGAAATAAATATGTTGTAGTACTTACTCTGTTTGAAATGTAAAGTATTTGCTTGATAAATTGTTAGTGTTGTGTCCTGTGACAGTATTCCTTTCATAATGGGAGTAATATTTGTCAGTCAATGTATCCGATCATTTACATGTAGATGTGCTTATAATATACAGATTGGTGGAAACATAAATTTCACTATAATATTGGTATATCACTATTATAGTGAGATTGATGGAGTGAAATGATACAGTACCTTCTCGATTCGATTTGATTTTCGATACTTTAGTCTCGATTCAATGATTTTCGATTCAAATCAATAGCATGTACTAAATTCTTTATAATGCTAAGATTTTTTATGTTTCATTGTATTTATTGCTCTCTGCAAATAAATTCTACATAATGTAAAAACATTAAATTGGCATTTAACATAAAGCAACACTCTTATCACTTGTCCTAAAGCCATTTCCATTTAAATACCATGCATTGTAAATTCACATTATCTGTATGCTTTAAAATCTATCCAATCATTATTCAAAGCATTTCTATGACTTACAATATGTACATGTATCAAGCATGTGCAGACATGCCGAATGTAACTCTGCTCAAATGTGTTGCTTGATGGGAAAAGTATTGTCTCAACTAAAATATACCAGTTTGCTATAGACCTTACTTAGTAGTACGATGTTCTTGCGGACTCATTAGACCAAACAGGTCAAAAATGAAATAAAAAGTCAATAAATTTGGGCACTAATATTCCATCCATTCCAGATTCACTGTAAAGTATTGAAATTACATAAGATTTTGATAATTCACTTAAAAAACATGCCCTTCAAGTGCAAGGATCTGTGGAGGTCTGGGCCAACATCAACTCTGTATCCATAATGAGAAAAAGTCCAGGAAACTATTTGACCTATTTTAAGCCCTAAAGTATGTTGTGGTGCACCAATTAAGCTGAAATACAAATTGAATTTGTATTTCTCTGAGAGGAAGGTTGTGACTACATATCACGGCATAACCTGTATCCATAGTGAAAAAAATCTGGAAAGCTATTCGACCTACTTTTAGCCCTAAAGTAGGTCATGGTGCATCAATCTTGATGAAATGCAAGCTGAACTTGTATTCCTCTAAGAATTGAGCAATATCTGACACAGATACATAGCGAAAAAAAGTCCATTTAAATTTGCTTCTAAAGCCATACACTGATTCTAACTTCCTACATTAGAATATGTCATTTGAATTCACCTTAGAACAGTTTACTCTGGATATCTTGAAATTCAGGGGACTGATCTAAAATGTTCATTAGATCCAAAGTTCAATATAACCGATGTTATATAATTTTCTGGGAAGTTACTTTTACCTCAATACGACAGATATCTAACAGATAATTCAATACAAGTGGAATATACTATTATAGTTTTACATTTGCCCAATTAGGATGAGGGTGAAAATAAAACAGGATCAAAATCCCCCTGTATTATATAGTAACCCTTCTATACCAAATACTACCAAACATCAAAGATAGTATATACATGTATATGTAGAGAGAGAGAGAGAGAGAGAGAGAGAGAGAGAGAGAGAGAGAGCAAATTAAAACTATTACTTACCCTCTACTGTGTATTTGAGTCGTTTAGACGGTGCCTCTTCCCTAGTCTCTTTCTTCTTGTTGAGTTCGGACATAAAGAATTCCCCTGCCCCAGGGTCTACAAATGTACTACTGATAGATCTGTCCTTGATGGCCCAGACAACTTCACATCCCTCCACCTCATATCTATGTCAAATTAAAAATGTTAACATCAAATGTTGTTATTTTTACCATTGTTATTTCTTCTCAAATGATTAGAACAATCTATGAATAAAACCATGGTTTAAGGACCACAACATCGTTGAGTTCACTATAATGATTTTTGACTGTATGTTTTATAATATTATCGAAATCACATAGAATGATGCCTACGAGTGTATAAAGGTGGCAACCATCACATCCCTGATGAGGACAAGAAAAATACAATTCAGAGTTTTGTGTAGAACTATTAAACCATCTCCCAATCCTTAAACACTTTTGGATGCTCAGGCAGCTAGTGTGAAAATATTCACTGCCATTCTTCTCTAACCTTTAATGAGATGTTTGTATCACAGATGAACATAATATTTACTAAAATTAGATATGGAAGATAATTTGGTGCACGAAACCTGTCCTCAAGACCATAAACTGAAAATGCATTGTTACATGTATCAACACTTCAACGTGAGTTACGTCCCTTTGAAAAACCAAATATTCCTTCTTTACATTAACAAATGTAAGACGTTATTTCTATGCATTATATATAATTACTAAGCTTTCATACAAATTAATGGGTTGCCCCACCCTGAGGCATTATTGTAGTTGACTGCAATTGATGGGAAAATAACAAATGTCAAACCTGCAGATAAGAAAATTACAATGGCCAACGTAATGAAATACGATTTTTAACTGGGAGATGATGGACAAGGGACATAACTTGTGCAAAGTGTTGATACGTGTATAAAATTAAGTCCAAATTTCAAATCCAGCTTACTTTTAAAATAATTTGCATAAGCAAAGAGAATTTTCAGTATATGTTTGTATTTGATTTTCTTTATAAACCAGCAGGTTTTTAAAAAACATATATGCTACTGAGTAGATAAATCGTAAAGGTAAACCGAAATTTTGACTTCAGTCTTTTATCAGTTTATGATCTTCAGACATTGATTGTTATTTGTATGGCTGAATAATAGGAATTTCCAGAGAGAGATTGAGACTGGTAAATTAACACATATTTAACAATATCAATGTGACATTTAAATCCATTTAACACATAATTGTACAATTATAAATATGACGTTTTCTCTTTAATTGTTTTCCATGATTGTCCAATCACAAGGACAAGCTCGCAATACTAATGACAAGTTTTTCCATACATATTAATTCTCTTGACATATGTAGAAGTCTCCCGCTAACAAACTTTAAACACCTGCTACTCCCAGGTGGAAAACACAGGCACTTGTTTCTGTAAATAATTTATGACGTGTGTATACTAAATAATAACGTGTGTTACTATTAGTATACTACTGTATATACAGACGTCATAACTTACTTACAGAAACAAGCGCTTGTGGTGGAAAACACTTATCTCCTATTAAAGCATTTTTCTCCCTCTAAATTTTCCCCTTTTTATTTCTCAAATTCAGCCACCCATTTGGCTGCTATCATAGTTTGTTTACATTGCTTTATCAAACTGTAGATTGCACATCTAGTTCAATAATTACCAAAATCCCAGAATTTCTTCATCGGAGTTGAGTGTTTTTGTGCAAAACAGGGGCTGATATTTTTCTGGAATGAATAACTGTGTGAGAGTTTCCTGATTATACCTGCTGATGTTTGATGAATCTATGACAGACTGTAATTTACAGAGGAGATTGTTAGACTGGAATCTGTATTCTAAGTAAAAATGTTATTGCATTTCTATTTTACTTTAGTAGTGAGTTATGCATTGAGATTTGAAAACTGATTAAAGTTGTCTACAGCAAATTTGTTCTTTTTCCCCTTTTTTTTTTCAGGAGTTTAGATAGGGGTGATAAGTGTGTGTGTGTGTGTGTGTGACAGAGTCCAAATATGTCATAGCACAAAATTTCCCTCTTACTAAACTAATATTTATAAGAAAGATCTCCCTATAAGTAGTTCTCAGAGGTTAATGAACACATTTAAAGTTTTCCTGTTCTATAGGTTTACTCCATCCTCGCAAGTCAAGGTTTTGAGATTACGTACCATCCACACAAATCCTTGACGAATGTAGCTATTTAAATTTCGGGCTCAAGCTTTACAATGCGTAATATGCTAAAAATAAGCTGTCCAATGAAACGATCTCTTTTCGAAACGAATTTCGGACTGAGCACAAAGATGGCTGATCTACATGGTCTAGAGAGAGAAAATGGCAGTATTTGTTTAAGTTGATATCATTGCATATGCGACGAGAAGTTGAAAGAATTGAAGGACTTGCCATCTTTTGTTCGCAGTTATCATTGTTTACGTCTACCACGTGTTTAGAATGAGAACCGCATTTTGATTGGCTGATTGAGTGTATGACTTGGACCCAATGAAATGAGGACTCCTGAGCCCAAAATCCAAATACTATAGATTCCTTATTTTACACGAGTACTTATTATCACGAAATGACTCATGGACTTCAATTCGCAAGAAAATAAATTTGCGAGTGCTGTATTGATCAAATGTTTTTGCATGTATTTTAGCAATATAAAGATAAAAGCGAGAAATATTTTTTCGTGAGCAATATTTCTCGAAATTACGCGATAATAAATTCGTCACATATATTTAGGAATTTACAGTACCTACATTTGTCAAGGGTTTGTGTGGAGTGTATGTAATCACAAAACCTTGACTTGTGAGGATGGGTTTACTCTACTTAGAGTTTCTCCACAATTAATTTCTTTTTACAACTCACATCAGTTCCGTGGCTATTCCTCCATTGCCCACCACCATGATTCTTCTGGCTTTGGAAAGCCTCTTTTGGAATTCCTGTTAATAATCAGAGAACATACATGTCATTGTAATAGTACATGTATAGTGAACATACCTAATACCTATGTATTGGTATATATTTACATTTCCAATGTTTAAGCCTTAAAGATTGATATCTCTACTACAATATCACAATGAGAGCCATTTCCTCATGAATGCACAGCAGTTGTGAACATTATGTGCAAAATAGCAATCTGGATAAATATTGTATGTATATTTCAACGACTGGAAATTCCAACAGAAAGGAAAGCAGATTGCAAGTGTTCTAAAAATACACGAGGGTATGGACTACAGTGCTTCACGTTGACATAATTCATGAAGCGCATTATAACTATAGTGCTTCATAGAGGACGCTGGTGTGAAAGCCTCACAGCTCATACCCTAATGTAATATACCATAAAATTGACTGCACAATACAAGATAAAAAAATACAATCACAAAACGGTCAGGATCCGACGTACATCCTTGTTGTTTAGTACATGTATATGTGTGTATCTTTATAGTCATATATACTTATTGTGCGCTTAAAATAGTCAAACAAACTAGGACAGCAAAAGCTTGATGTTCATGATGTTATGAATTAGATATAAGTACCATGTTGACAGTACATACTAAGACTAACTAGATATTAGTACCATGTTGACAGTACATACTAAGACTAACTAGATATTAGTACCATGTTGACAGTACATACTAAGACTAACTAGATATTAGTACCATGTTGACAGTACATACTAAGACTAACTAGATATTAGTACCATGTTGACAGTACATACTAAGACTAACTAGATATTAGTACCATGTTGACAGTACATACTAAGACTAACTAGATATTATTACCATGTTGACAGTACATACTAAGACTAACTGTGACATACAGTACATACTAAGACTAACTGTGACATACAGTACATTCTGAGACATACAGTACAGTCCTCTAATACTGAAAACTTTCATTATCTTCCATTTTTGAAATGTACACCAAGCAAACTCAAAAGTTGTTGAATATAATCTGTGAAAATCCTGTTCTAATATGGTTATGGCAAATTTTTGTTTTTGTCCATCCATGAAAATACTGTTTTGAACCTTTTAAAAAACCTCACTGACAAGTAACTAGCAAATCATCAAAAACACGGGCTTTCACACAAAAATAACATCAAATTGTATAAGAAATTAACAATGTTTACTTTCTGACATCTGTTGTTAATAACAGCAGCTGATTATATATTGGGTTAATTACGAGAGACAGTTTGTACCCACGTATATATCATGAATAAACGTTACATATTACAATTTTAAAATATTTTGCACATCAGATATCAAGAAATAAGATTTAATGCTAATGTATTTGTAGTATTTCCATTTCCTAGTAATCTTTTTCTCAGCGTGTCTTTGTAATTTGAAATTTCTTAGAATTTTCATGCCTGTTACAGTCCAATCCTTTGCATACTGAGTGCAACAGTTAATGCCTAAAGTTTATCATGTGTCTTATTTGAGACTTTAAATTAGCAATATACAAGTACATGTAGATCCCGCTCAGTGTACGCATAATAATAATTTAAAAATCTGACATTCGAAACAAAACTAGGAACGACAAGGACATATCACAAGTATCATGTCACTGGGTTCAGCGTTATTAATATTAACATTTATACCAACATTCTACACAATTACTGACTTTTGACGAGATCTACTCCTGACTATACAGACCCGGTCAGGTATCGGTTGATTGAGGACATACATGTTAGCGCAGGCTGACCAATACCTCACCAGGCCTCAACACCATAGACTGAGAATAGACTTAAGGCTAAATTTTAAATCCAGCCAACTTTTGAAATAATTTTCAAAAACAAATTAAATTTTCAGCATATGTTTGCATTTGATTTTTTTAATAATTAAACCACATGATTCTTTAAACGTCTGTGCTAGCTGAATCTTAAGATGTCAGTGATCCAAATTTTGACTTATAGTCTATTCTCAGTTTATGGTCTTGGAGCCAGGTCTGCATAGTCATGAATAAACCACAGCAAAAGTCATTAGCTGATTTATTTAAAAATGATCAGGAATTTTACAACAGTCTTTACAATACAGTTGAACTTCTATATCTTAAAACATTGATATCCTGAATACCATGGATATGTTTGAAGTGAGTGGGAATTGTCTCAACTACATTTTCTTTATATATTTTAACCTCAATATCTTGAACCCTCAGATATCTCAAAGTTTTTTCTTGGCCTCATTGAGTTTGAGATTTGACAGTACACCTTTTTTATTAATTCTTCAAAATATAAAAACAAGAGCACTATAACACATTATAATAATACATATGTATTTCAAGAGTCAAAACCCAGAAACTGTAACAGTAATGAAATGCATTCCCAATTTTTCTTATAATATACACTTTTACACTTACCTGAGCTTGTTGTCCACCATTTTACTTGTTTACAAACAACACAGCCTTAACTTAATGTAATTTTATGCTTTAAAATTTGCAATTTCATCAGTCGATACAAATGTCTAGTTAATTAAAAGGGAATTAAATCCCCCACCCCCACCCCTAAAAAAAACCTCCCAAAGTTAATATTCTGGTGAACTCACTCTGAGGTACACACCAAAAAAGATCGCCTGAACCAATCAGAAAGCATCAAACTTTCTGATCATTCAATAATGTCTGTAATAAACCTACACTGTTCTAATATGGATTTTAATTCTTGACCTTTGAACTTGACATAATGAGCTATATATTACGAATAAATGTCTAGGTAGATTGTATTATATAGTGATATAAAAGCAATAGACACATTGGGTAAATCATTCATAATTGGCTTCACTAATTAAACAAATTAGGTCATGCTTCCACTGTTTACACACTCCATAATACAAACAGCCCAGACATTCACTCCAAAATACAAACAGCCCAGACATTCACTCCAAAATACAAACAGCCCAGACATTCACTCCATAATACAAACAGCCCAGACATTCACTCCAAAATACAAACAGCCCAGACATTCACTCCATAATACAAACAGCCCAGACATTCACTCCAAAATACAAACAGCCCAGACATTCACTCCATAATACAAACAGCCCAGACATTCACTCCATAAAAAATTTACATTCACCAACACTTTGCCAATGACAATCCTTTGCTAGTTCAATACTAGTATTTACATTTCCTTGGAAGTGGGA
The DNA here is from genome assembly GCF_947568905.1 of Ostrea edulis. NCBI lineage: Eukaryota > Metazoa > Mollusca > Bivalvia > Ostreida > Ostreidae > Ostrea > Ostrea edulis. The sequence goes on along the minus strand of NC_079166.1, from coordinate 38,254,987 downwards.
AGAGTGCGGAAAACCACAAAGAACAGACTGAGTGACAGACTGAGTGACAGACAGAGGAACAGACAGACGAAAAGGAAACTTATAATCCCTTACAGGGGCTGATAACTCTTATCTGATCAATAACACAGAATACATTGTAGCAACAGATCACAGTGCAAGTGGCCATCAATTCTTTTTGTGCAAGACACTTCTACATATATAAAAACCTCAACTGTATGGCATTCTTTAAGTTTCATTGTATAAGCTAGACTTTACTGAATAATGACTGAGTCCATGAATCATTGTCTACTGCACTTTCTGTTCTCTCTTTTTACCCCTCGATTCAAAAGGTAGGTCAAAGGTCAAACACTGCTGAGATAAAAAAAAAAAAATGGAACTGTAGTGACATCTGTTGTTTGGCATCTGAACGCCTTCTATCACAGCTTTTGCATGCTGTTTTTATTTTTCTCCATTTTACTGGTGCTGATAGACAATATGTGAACTGATTATTCTAACCTTTCTGTTACCTTTCTACACTCTTGGGTCTTTGGTAATAGTGACCAAATGTGTGAATGTGTAAGTATTAACAATGTGATAAGTATGCTGACAAAAGTAGGACTAATTTGATGATAGATTTACATTGCATTGTTCTGTATTCATGCACTGTATAGTGCCTACATTACCTTTACACTCTCTGTGTCGCGAATTCCAAGGACGTAGGGGTTGTTGTCCGTAATGAGCTGTAAATGACAGGTAGACGTAATAAATAAATTAGATAATTAGTATGAACATACATGAAAATATTTATTATTTTGTCAGATTGAACACCCAACATTTCTGGAAACCATACAAGGTTACAGTAAACATGCTTATAATAAGAGGCCCATGGGCCTCATTGCTCACCTGAGTCACCTTGGCCCATATTCAAAGATTTTCCCTATATATTCGCATGTAAAACTTTGATCCTTATTGTGGCCCCAACCTACCCCCGGGAGACATGATTTTTACAAAGTTTGGTTGAAATTGGCCCAGTGGTTCTGGAGAAGATGAAAATTTGAAAAGTTTACGACGACGACACCGCCAACGACAGCAGACAAATTTCCATCAGGTGAGCTAATAAATTCACGCTTACAGTGAAGAAATTTTTTTTTATTCCTTGTAGTTCTGAAACTTAGTATGAACTTATTGGATATAACGAATTATGTTTATAATGAATCAAAATTGTTTATCCCGAGTACTTCACTATAAGCATGTTTTACTGTAATAGAGCAGCCATTGAAACATAAGGTCCATGAGCTTTATGCTCACTTGTGTCACACACTGCTTTCAGAGAAATGTGGATTTTTAGGAAATCAATGGACCATTCCCTATAATTTTTCTATCATATGAACCAGTTGTGGTGGGTCAGTGGTAGAGTGTTCACTTCATAACCAAGAAGTCATGAGGTCGGGACCTGCTCATGGCCATGTGAAACCGACGTCTTGAAACCAAAGATGTTAAAATAGGTAGAGGTTGATGCTTTACTATGCTTGGTTTCTAAAAGTAACAATCACAGGTCTTTCAGATATGACCTTAAAAACGGAGGTCCTGTATTTTGGCAGAACGTGCCAAGGTAAATCTTCTCCTCATAAGCAACCTTTCAGCCATATTAGCATGAGCTTACATGTATTTCATATCTCAATTACTATACTATGGTTCCAGATATATATCTAAGAGTTTTTCCACAAGTGATCTTGACCTTAGTCAAATGACCTTGGATGAGGGTCATGACGAATTGCCTGGTCATATGCAACCTTTGTGCCAAGTACTATCCAAATATTGAAAAGAAAAGAGTAATGTATTTTCAGTTTATAAACCAATCATAGCCCCACTATGGGGCTAGAGGCCTTGTCTGAGTCATTAGAAGTTCAAAAGTTTGGTAGAGGCTTTCATGTTCATCATAACTGTTCACCCAGTTATGTGCCAGATGTCTAGTAGAAAATAAGATTTTTAAAGATTTAATACATCTTTATGTGATCTCCCTCGACTCACAACTTTGGTAGAAGCCTCTATGCTCATGAATTTTACAATTTTGTTCAAGGAATCCATGCTCACTAATTCTACTGTTTTGGTATAGAACTCCATGAACAATATCACTATGAACCAAGTTTGTTCCCTGGATGTTCAGGAGAAGGGAAGAATTTTAAACATTTAATGCATTTCCACTACATAATTATGATAAACATAACTACACCATGGGCCTAAATCTCTGGCCATGAATTTCACCATTTAAGTAAAGGCCTCCATATTCAATGTAAATCTAGCTATGCATGAGCTGTGTTCTCTAGCTGTTCACAAGTAGAGAAGAAATTTTTTAACATCATAATAATTTTTACTCTATTTTTCATATACAGCCATATGCCCAAAACTCTGACCCAGGGTCCATCAATTTCACAAGTTTGGTAAAGATTTAACAATGAACCAGGTTTCTTTAAATCCCCACATGTTCAGGAGTAGAAAAGTAGATCCGTAAGCATAATACATTATCACAATATGAACCATGCATGTACCCCCCCCCCCCCAGATTCTGAACCTCTGACCCCAGGACCATGAATTTCACAATTCTGGTAAGCCTTTACGCTCATTGCAATGATGTACCTATTTTTATGTTAGATATTTAGGAGTATAGGAGAGGATTTTTAAAAACGTCCTGATTTTAAACCAAAAAAAATATAGGGCCCCTAAAGGGTAGTCAACACAAAATTCACAATTTGTGAAAACTATAGCCAATGGCATGCAATTTCCGAAAAGTTGAAAATATTAGAGAGTTTATGACGCACATTGTACGCCAGACACAGAAACACATGCATGGATAGCAACAGGTTTACTGAGTGACTCAAGGTGACCTAAAAATAAAACCTGTCATATACATATACCAAAGGCAGTACGCAAGTTCTCAGTTCATGACATTCGTATAATGAAACAGCTCTATATAATGTTACAATCATTAAAACTGCAATGTCACCAGGAGCATACTGCTGACTATATCAACTTTCCTTCCAAACTATGTAATTAAGAGCTGAAGAGAGTATCATGTAACTGCCTTTTTGTTCTATATACATTCACAGGATACATTTACAAAGAGAAAGTTGTATTCATCAATTAGCTGTCCGAGAAAAATCTGTCCCTGCCATATATTTAACAAAAACATGTACATAATTGTTGGTAATTCCTAATCACCTAAACAATTAATTATAGCTCACCAGCTAGACTTGGTCCCATCAGTGTCTGCAGGGAGATTGGCATAATCTTACTATTCATTAACCAGATTTTTGACTTTTTCAACTCTAATACCAGAAAGAACAGGCCTGTGAGCCAAAATGCTCACCTGAATCATCATTCACAATGAGATGTGTGAAACTAGGCCTAACCAAGTCTTTATTTGTTTATTTGGACAAGTGCACACAAATGAAGAAGTTTTCTTACACAGTCCTTGAAAACTATCAACAGGTTTTTATTTTTTTTTTAATTCTAATTTAAAATGATCCTGCTGAAGCTATGCATATGAGCAGATTGACATGACCCTGACAGTCAATAAGTATTTTCCTTGAGAAGGCAAATTACTTTCCCTTCATAATTATCAATTGGTTTGCTGATCTCTGAGCTGTAACATCCAATGACATATGTAACGACTCACGCACTTTACTAACAATAATCCTATAGATCACAAGTTTATCCAAATTGGACTATTCTTATGGAGAAATCAATCTCATCATAATTATAATTACTTGGGAATTATTTAAACTGGAAACAAACACTAACAGCAATGGAGGCATAGTTTATTTCACCAACCACAACTAGAAGGCTAGTGGTTAAGATGCTCACTTAGCAACATAGAGGTCCCCGGTTCAAATCTCAACCCCGCTGCAGTGCATCAAACCTAAGACATTTAATACTGGTAGTGACAATTTCCTCAACAGTTCAACATTAGGAGACAAAGTCACTAGTCTATCAGATATTCATATGTCTATAATCACTTCAACTGATGACTTCTACATAAAGGAGTGAAAAATTCTTGAGTGGGAGGTATAAAACAACACACCTCACCAATACATTCCTGTTTTGAATTGCAATCCAGTTCATTACCTTTGGTCTCCCTCCTGTACAAAGACAAAGCTTCTGATAGTGAACCTCTTCTCCATCACTGAGCTTTATCACCTGCCAATCAAATTAAAGCATTCAAATCACCTGGGTAATTTCTTTTCATAATTGCTCTTGAGAAGTTTAGGTTTTGATTTCGGTATGGGATGGAAGGTTGTGACTACATATGAAATAGCATTTTAATACAGTACATATGAATTTCTAGACTATAACTACATTAATCAAGTTGATATGTCCACACAATAATTTTACAAAATCATTTTCTAAAAACTTTTAATGACCTTTGGTCAGAACCAGGCCACAACCTCCGTATCCAGTATGAACATTACCTATTTCTCTGTCAACAGACAGAAGGATGGACAAGTTGATTTCAACATGTCCTTCCCAATCCTAGATTGCTGAGGGTATAATTGCACATTTTGACTGCTCAAATAAAAGAAAACTCAGACTTCAGTTTGAGATTTTTTCATGAAATCTAAGTCTGATGACCTAGCTATATAAATCTTGTTAAATAACAAGCTTAAATCAATACAAGCTGTAACTGACTGTATTTTTTTAACTATCCAATTATGTACAAAACAAAACCTATCAGTATTATATATAATTAAAATAATCCCCAAGATCTGAAGATCTCCACAAAATAAACAAGGGAATATTGTTTGAGAGCATTACGCCTACAATGAGCGTTTCGTATAAACCACCATTGCGTCGTATACACAGACATGGGAATGATGACTGCCGAATGTAATCGGGTTGCAGAGACCGGGGTCATATATACAAAGACGGAAACTTACGTGAGTAACTACACGTTTCATTTGTTTTAAAACAGTACATTGTTTCATAAATGACAAAAAGTACTATAAGTGAAAGAAAGTAATAATTACGCAATTGTGTCACTGAAATGAAATTTTGGTAGTGATCGAATATGCTACAAAAATTGGTTTGTTAAATTGTTTACAAATTTGACACATGCTCAGTGCCTTCTTTTGCTTTTTTCCGAACTGGTGACCTCCGAGGTCAATGCACATCGGAAATTATGAGCAGGAATTACTGACAGGATGACAAAGATTCATGGATCGACATTTTCTGCTGATTTGACGGGTTTATTGCTTCAGATTCACTCTGATTCTATGAAGTTATATATACATGTATTCAATCACAGATATGTTAAATATTTGTTCTTCTGTTTTTCAATTTATTTACCGTCAGTTACAGCTTGTATATAGCTTTAATACACTGTAATCACATGTACTAACATGTGACTTGGCATTGAGGGAGTGCAAGCTCTTCTGGATCACCTTGACATTCACACACTCGGACTGCAGTGAGATAATGGACCTCTCCTCCACATCAAAATCCTCCAGCGTCTTTGTTATCTTCATTAAACAAAAATAGGAGTTCATGAGCTAACTGTTCATTTTTGGAAGAAAAACAAAAATCATTTTCAATAGCAAGCACACAATATATAGGTTCTACAGACCCAAAGACATGCTACTACACCTCCAAAGTGTTCTGTTTCGTTCCGTGCAAACCATTTATTGTTCTGAACAAATTGTTCAGCATTCTGTGCAAAACTTTTTCTGCAAGAATTGTTCCATGCAAGATCAAGCCACGCCCATAGAAATGTGCAGATTGTTCAAACCAGTTCGTTACGGACCAATTGCAAGTCAATAGAAATAACACGCAGATTGTACATGTTCAGCTAATCGGGGTATTTAGAATTAAGAGAAGTATTTGACTTCATGCAGAAGGTGTGAAAATGGTCCCAGGCAATAAAGACATAATAAAAGAGATATTTATAGAAAAAAATTTTCAAAAATATTTGTGAAATTTGCAAATAATTTTGTTTAGCTCAATTTTTGAGATAATTAAAGCCACGGCAAACAGCTATATGTTCAAAATGACTTGAAATATGTACTAATCAAACCTTTATTTGAATATCACTGCTCCAAGAAACAGAATTTTATTATTTCAGTTTTATCTATTATAAGTATCCAATATCAAAGCACAGTTGTAATTCTAAACGAGACACATGTATCAGATCCATGCAAATACCAGAAATATGTTTGAGTATTCCCCATATTATAAATCAAACACACATACACACTGAAACAGCATATGCATCGGATTGATTGATTGCTTGTTTGCTTTATGTCTTGTCGATAATTTTTAACTCATATTGAGACGTCACCAGCTGTAGGTGAAGTACGTACCACAAATTTAGACTCCTGCTTAGAGCTCGGGGCCGTAGTAGTGAGAGTTTTTTAGCATGCCAACCCCTGCCGCGACACAGGACCCCCTTTTTAAGATCATATCCGAAAGACCCTTGATTTTCTCCTCCATATGCCGAGCATTTGGTGAAGGAGGAATTACTACCTATGTTAACATCTAAGGTTTGACACGGCCATGGCACAAGCGGGGCTCGAACTCACGACCTCCTCATGGTTACGAAGCGAACACTCTACCACTGAGCTACCGTGACTGATTTGCATTGGTATGGATACTCTTTAATTATCACACCCACTGACCCAAATTGGAACTTTATGCTGGCAGACAGATCGATTCAATTAGCTTCAATTATTAGATACCTGGTAGTTAGTCATTATTAGTTATTTTAGATTTTATATTGGGATTGAACCTTTTTATCCAAGGTGACATTTTTGTCATTTGGCTAGCACAAAGTCAATACCCCCCCCCCCCCCCCCCCCCCCCAATATATGTTTATATGTCTAATTATCTACGTCTTACCTATAACGAGAAGTTTTACTTTATTTGTTGTCATTCACATACATTGTAAAAACTTTTGTCTTTGTAAAGATTATCATTTTCCCCCCTCTTAATTCAATACACAATTTGTACCTATTTCTTAGTAACAATTAGACATACAATGTAATGACAGACATAAAACTATTTAGTAAAACTTTATAAGTTTTTATTCGTTCTTTTAATTTTGAATTTCTAGATAAGTATTACTGTGTACAAATTTTTTCATGTTTGAATCATGCACTCTCTTAAAAAGCCGAATAATGTCAAAAAATCAAAGCGTACAAGCCACGACTACTGTATGGTGCTGACCATACAGATTGTTCACAAAGCGAGAAGTGTTAGGTGCAACCCATCCAACGTTCCATGAAAGAATCATTTCATACCATTCCATGCAAGTGGTGAAGTAGCACACTTCAAGGTCTGTATATAGAGAAAATATTTTTACCCCCATCTAAGGAAGCAACATGACTTCAGGTGGATTTACAAAGGGACAAAATTGACTGGGTTGAAAATTGCATGTGTCAAAAGTTTTCTGACAATAGATTTTAGACATTTTAATAATTACATGTATGTAGATAGAATATAACAGCAGTCTTTCTTATATTCATGTAATGAACATAAATGAAAACTGGGGCATAATTGGATAATTTTCATCCTAAACATACTAATAAAAAATAAATCATATGATTATAGGGTAAATTAATGGTCTCAGACTGACAGCTTTGAGAACTGCACCGCATATACCTGACCAGTGTGATGTAAAGTACAGTGTACTACCTTTTTATAATTTAATTGTGATTATACTTTACCTTTTTATAGTTTGTGATTATACTTTACCTTTTCATAGTTTGTGATTATACTCTACCTTTTTATAGTTTGTGATTGCACTCTACCTTTTCATAGTTTTTGATTATACTTGACCTTTTTATAGTTTGTGATTATACTTGACCTTTTTATAGTTTGTGATTATACTTGACCTTTTTATAGTTTGTGATTATACTTGACCTTTTTATAGTTTGTGATTATACACTACCTTTTTATAGTTTGTGATTATACTTTACCTTTTCATAGTTTGTGATTATACTTGACCTTTTTATAGTTTGTGATTATACTTTACCTTTTTATAGTTTGTGATTATACTTTACCTTTTTATAGTTTGTGATTATACACTACCTTTTTATAGTTTGTGATTATACTATACCTTTTTATAGTTTGTGATTATACTCTACCTTTTTATAGTTTGTGATTATACTTTACCTTTTTATAGTTTGTGATTACTCTACCTTTTTATAGCTTGTGATTACATTCTACCTTTTCATAGTTTGTGATTATACATTACCTTTTTATAGTTTGTGATTATACTCTACCTTTTTATAGTTTGTGATTACACTCTACCTTTTTATAGTTTGTGATTGCACTCTACCTTTTTATATATTGTTTGTGATTATACTTTACCTTTTTATAGTTTGTGATTATACATTACCTTTTTATAGTTTGTGATTATACATTACCTTTTTATAGTTTGTGATTATACATTACCTTTTTATAGTTTGTGATTATACATTACCTTTTTATAGTTTGTGATTATACATTACCTTTTCATAGTTTGTGATTATACTTGACCTTTTTATAGTTTGTGATTATACTCTACCTTTTTATAGTTTGTGATTACACTCTACCTTTTAATAGTTTGTGATTATACTTGACCTTTTTATAGTTTGTGATTATACATTACCTTTTCATAGTTTGTGATTATACTTGACCTTTTTATAGTTTGTGATTATACTTGACCTTTTTATAGTTTGTGATTATACTTTACCTTTTTATAGTTTGTGATTATACGCTACCTTTTCATAGTTTGTGATTATACTCTACCTTTTTATAGTTTGTGATTATACTCTACCTTTTTGTAGTTTGTGATGGCTTTAATCAGCGGTGAGGCAGTTACAAGAAGAATCTCTTCCTCTGGACACAAGGACGATAGCTACAAAGTCAAGAATGTAGTGTATTATCATACAACACAAGGACTGTGAATCCTGGACTACAACAGACAAATGGCTGACACATTGGTTGAATGTGTGATGTACTGATTACTAGCATCAGGTATAGGTGTTCTGCTCTTGTCTGCACATGTTTAACAAAACAGAGGCCTTAAAGAAATAAACAGATCACCAACACATCATGACAACGCAGGATTTTATTCCATTAACAGAGGACTACCAGAAAATATTACCAGTATAGCTCTATATACACAATCAAACTATATCCATCACAATACAAATTTCTATACCACCCCATCCCCTCCCCTCTTCTTTAATATCTTGCTTTATTTTCTGGGTGTATTTTAACAAATAATTAAATCAAAAGTGATTAATTCATTTCCGAAACTAAATGTTTCCCTGTAACTTAATACCTAACTGCATTGGTCACAATGTTTGCATAGAAAAATAGAACCGACTCAACAGAACATACTTATTTCAGATCACTGAACCAGCTGCCTTCCTCACTGAAATCTACATATCAATCATAACTTCATCACATAATTCACCTTCCTACTGAATCTTTACATCTTGACAATATCTAAAACAATATTCTTCCTAATAGCTCATATTATGCAGGGCTCTCAATAATCTAAAAGCAGGGCCAACAACATGTCACATTAATGCCCCATAAGAAAATATTGGTTGCTACTTTTCCCAACATTCAAGGCCTTAAGTCCTAGTCCCACCCCTTAAATCTAGTGTGTGAGTCTGTATGTACACATTAAAAACTCAACATCTTTAACATAAGAAATGTTTTAGAAACAATTATATGCACCCCCCCCCCCCCCCCCTTCGATGTGGCAATATTGAAAAGGATCAACTTCAAATTTAATATAGTGTAAACTGTGGTTTATTTACTTGTCAGGGGCAACAACATTACTAAGATTGATCATGATCTCTATAGGGGTCATCTAAACTTTTCGGGCTACCACTGTACCAAGTTTGATATACATCAAGCAAAGGGTTTTCAAGATATTGAGTGGATTATTTCTTCCTATGTCCAGAGTAGTTTAAACCTTGACCCGTAAATGACCTTTGATCTTGTGACTTCAAAGTCAATAGGTACCAGTATATCAAGTTGTATGTCTGTGAAGCAAAGGGTTCCCACAATATTGAGTGGACAATACCATTCATATGTACAGAGTATCAGCTAGTGTATCAGGTTTGATGTTTGTCAAACAAGGTTTTCTTTTTGGACATTTAGTGGACAATGGATTCCTACCTGCACATCAAGAGTAGTATAACTCTTGACCTTTGACCTTGTGATCATAACTGATTGGGGTCATCTACTATTTATTGAGCAGGCAATATCTTCATATGTCGGTAGTAGATTTAGACTTGACTTGTGACCTCAAAATCAATGGGGGTCATCTACTCTTTAGGGGAAACAAGTAAAAAAAAATTTATGTATGTCAAATAAATAGTGTTGGCATTGAACGCTTGGTCTACCAACAAACCAACCTACAGGCAAACAAATATGCCCCCTTTTCTCAAGGAGAAGGGAGGAGCATCAAAATGACCAAAGCATAAAGAAACCTGCCCCCATCGCAGGTGCCAGTACACCTTAAAGAAAAATATTGTAGATAGATACATGTATTAGAGGGTGAATACACCATACAATAATATATATATACGTACATACATGTACATTAAAACTTGACATGAATTTTATAAGTTAACCCATTTATAAAAATGATAGGCGCCCTATGGATCTAGAAACCATGGTGTTGAGTTCAGAATGAAACATTCACTACACCTTGCATATCACTTTCCTAATCATCCCTTTAGTCATGCTAAACCCTGACTAGACCAAGATCACACATCTATTTCATTTTGCTGCAACCTGACTAGACCAGAATCACATTTCTACATTATATTCCATTTGGCTGCGACACGACTAGATCAGAATCACATTTCTATATTCCATTTGCCTGAACCAAGACTATAGTCCAAGATGTGGATCCATGTACTTTCATTTCTAAAATGGCTAATTATTGTACACACCTTAATAAACCGATAATAGTTGGCAGGGAAATTGTGAATGTTTTTCCACAAGAGTTCATGTAAAGTAGAAAACACCAGAATCAATGAATGCAGTAAATGACATCATGAATGATGAGTAGATTGGGTATAAAGTTATTGCTCAGAGGCTCCCAGAGCCTGACGACATAGAAAGTTTTCAATTTGTAAGAATAGGACACATGACATAACATTACAATGATTAGAAGACGATTTTGAATTGAAATTGGAAGATCAAATACTGAAGAGACCCTACAGATTGATTTCCCCCCCTGAACCCATTCTTGCCACAGAAAATGTATTAAAGGGACTGATTCACAATCCCACCCCCCACCCCCAAATCTTTTTTTCTGAAAAGGTTTCACAACAAAACTGGAGGTTATACATTATGACAGAATTTTAAGCTTGATCATTATAGAGAGTTTATTATTTGTTGTACAAAGATTGAGATATATTAAATTGTTTACAATGTTTTGAAAATCTATAGATATCGATTTATTCATAAGTTTAGGATTTATATCACATTTCAAGTATGCTTCAGGTAAATTGTGTCATCTAAAAGTTAAATTTGTGTCTGTAAAATAAGGATGCTTTAAATTACAAAATCATCATTTCACTAGTTTGTTTGTAAACATAAACAAGGCTGAAGCTTTGTTCACAAATACAAAACACAGAGTTGAGGCTAATATATTGCTCTTATCCTTGAAAAGGATCGAGGGTCAAAATTATGGGTAACAGTTCACCTGGGTATGAATTCTCCAGAAGTCTTACCCCATATCTTACATATGGAACAGTACAGAAATTCAAACGAATGCCAAATTGAATTCTAATTGCCTTAATTACTAAGGAAATCAAGTGAATAGGATGCAGTAAGATTTCTGAAGTGTTTTCTATTGTGATTTTGAATTAGTATGAAATGAAATGCTCTTAAATGTAATTTTAATATCAATATAAAAAATCTGTGGAGAATTTCAGACTTTATGGAGTATATGCAAATGCATTAGTGCATGTACATACTTAAACGTAATTGTAAAGTGCAGTGGTCTGCATGAACATATTTTCTCTTACTTAACTTGCATGATCAAGAGAGACTCTACCACATCACTAGAAAAGCTACATGTAGCTCACTAGCGAGGCAGAAGAAGTTCCCTATCACTACCCCTCTCCCCCTGCTCAGGAAAGATTCATCCTAACAGTGAGCATGGGTCCTCTCTGATCCTTTGTTCTTCAACACCGCCATCCTCCACCACGACACCGTCGTCCGCCGAACGAAACCATGTCTGTACATGGACACAAGTCACAGAGCTCAGAATAATCCGAGATTCCTCTGACTCTTACCCCCGCTTTTATATTTGACATGTGCGGAGGAGAGTCAGAGCGGACTCCATATTGAAAAGTGGGAATTCAGCGACACCAGCTGGTGTCGCTGCTTTACCTACCTCTTACAACTTTATTTCGCGGATCTATCTTCCAAGACGTGAGAATTCAGTTATCGGAAGATAAATCTATAAATAGATCATGATTAATACGATGCTATCGCCGTTTAAACGGCCCTAACACCGACAAATGGAGCATCACTTGAATTAGGTCGCCGCCTCGCCATTTGATTTCTTTGCGCATGACGTCAGCACATATAAACACAAAATTCCATCGTTTAAACGGCGATAGCATCGTATTAATCATGATGTATTTGTAGAATAATCTTCCAATAAATGAATAATCGCGTCTTGGAAGATGGGTCCGCGAAATAAAGTTGTAAGAGGTAGGTAAAGCAGCGACACCAGCTGGTGTCGCTGAATTCCCACTTTTCAATATGGAGTCCGCTCTGACTCTCCCCCGCACATGTCAAATATAAAAGCGGGGGTAAGAGTCAGAGGAATCTCGGATTAAGCTCAGAAGAGACTTAACCTGAAGAAGGACTCCCTCCAAATACCAGATGCACTATGCTGCCACCATTTTATAATGTGCAGCAGTCTGAACACACTCACTGTTGCTTAACTTGAGTGATAATTCTACTGCATTACTAGAAAAACTAGATTACTGAGACTGGGAGGGGCAATAGAAGTTTCCTCCCATCAACATAATATTAATAATCATGTGGCATCATGTCCGTATTAGTCATATCTTGTCGCAAGAACCAGCTAAACAACCGATTCTAGTTAGTAATGGTCAAGTGTAGGTTGGCGGTATGTTGTTTAATGTAACTTTCGAAAATCTTCCACTCATGAATTTCAATATGGAGACGTCACCATTGCCGGTGAAGGGCCACAAAATTTAGGTCTATCCTCGGCGCTTCACATATAAAAGAATGCAAATATTTCATGACACTGTGACTGACAGGCCCCTGTGGTGTAATTTCGAAAACTTTAAGTGATTTTAAACAAAGTGGGATAAGAAAGCTCACCGTTTCAACACAAGTCACTCCTGCTATACCACCGCCGACCACAACGTATTTAACCATCATGAAATATTCCTCCACTATCTCAGTAAACGGAAAATTATTTCGAAAAAAAATTAATTGGTTTTTCTGTGGGCGCATCCATCTTTAAAATCCCCGGATAATGTAGGAAAAAGCAAAATCGAAAACGATAAATATTCCGGTACAAGCATTGTACAAACAAATGAGGATTATTTTAAAAATACAGGTGCATTTATACAGATCCAGTATTTTCCTATCTATTGATTAAAAAGTCAGATACCTGTGATTGTAAGTAATTATAATTCAAATAAAAAAGTATGTTGATTATATCAAAGTGATAATTTGAAATAATGATCGCGTTTTCGTGTATGCTGCAGGTTAACCTCCGAAGTCGAGAAATATTGTTTTGAAAACAATAGCCGCGGTATTTCGAGACCAAGGTAAGTAGAGGTATCGAGAAAAAGCTATGAACAAGTTCTTCAACATAAATAATTCAGTTTATTATGCGTATGAAGGTATATCGTAGAATAATGACCGCGACATTCCTTTGATCTTAGCAATAGCCGTAGTATACTAACCCCCACCCCCAGACTCTTTAAAATCATAAGATTGATAGATAAGATCATTTCTTTTCGACCAGATACAGTTAAAGGCTATGTTTGTTTCAATGTATAATTGTACATAGTATCTCATCCTAAACTGTTTCATCCTTGCGACCTTAACTGTGATTATATAATAGTCATCCTCCCCAGCAGGTTTAATATGCAGAACTCTCTCTCTCTCTCTCTCTCTCTCTCTCTCTCTCTCTCTCTCTGACACATTTATGATAGGTTAAACATATTAGGGAAAATTTAGTTTTAAGCAGTTTTTTCCCAAATTACAAGTTAATTCGGAACACAATTAAATAGTTTCTAGTGTTTGGCACATCTCATTTTATTTTAAATATGCTATCTATTTCCATGGATACAGTATGTATATGACCGGTACATTTATGATAATTGACTTATCTGGACCATTTGCTGATGTAATCCTATTTACAAAGTTTGACCAGAAGTTGATCAATGACATATCATGCAGAAAAGTAGCTGCTGATAACAGAAAGTTGAATAAACTAGCAGTACTATCAAACTTAGTTGGATTTGTATTGGGAACAATTCACAACGACAAATAGGATATCCAGGAAGAAAGAACAGATTTAGCTTTATAAAAAAAAAAAAAACAACTGTTGCTGATGTCCAGGCCAATACAGAGATACGAAGAATTGGATAAAAACAAAAGTGTAGTCCTCCTGAGGTGCATGTGAAGAAAAACACCTGCACAAGATCAAGCAGAGCTAATTAATATATATACATACAGCACAACCATCTTGGATTTGAAAATGTTTTGCTGATTTTGGACCATTTTACTTGTAAAGCAATTGTTGTATCAACTAAAATAATTTACTGCGAAAACAACAGCAGAAACATTTTTCAATGATTTTGTTATACACTTATACACTATATCGTTTTCCATTACGCATTCATTTGGTTCAAGGTCAAAATTTTGAATGCAGACTGTTGAAGGAAATACTAATATATGGGATTTCTGGCATTTCAAAATTCCGCACTACTCCATATATCCCAATGGGAAATGGACTGTGAACGTTTGAATAAAACTTTGATAAACATGTTAAGAACTTTAAACCATCGAGAAAGACAGACTGGAAATCTCAAATAGGTCTTTTTGATAACACTTGTTTCATACTGATTGTTAGGCCGTTCTTGGTACGCTGATTTTGACTACGGATAACTCCGTTTACCTGATCAAGATATAGGGCTCGACAGGAGATGCTTACTCATCCCAGGCACCTGATCCCACCTCTGGTATATCCATGGGTCCGTGTTTGCTCAACTACCTATTTTGTATTGTTTGTAGGAGTTATGGGATTGATCACTGTTCTTTATCTTCCCCTTTCATAAGGTCCTTCATCTTAGACTTCTTCATGACCTTCACATGTATGCCATTGGTGAGAAATACATCTATGATAATAATAATAATGGGTAATATCATTCCAATTGAATCGAAAACAGAAAGTCTTAGTAAATGATTAGAGCTTGTCATTGAAAACTGTTACCTCTTTTTTCTGCAAGAATCTGTGTTGGGTCTGGTGTTATTTGTTCTGTATATCAATGACCTACGCAATTCGCTGATAAACGGTAGTGAGCAATACTTGTATGCTGACGTCACTACGGTATTCAATTCAGGGTATTTTTAAAGACACTGATTGCGAAAATCTTCAGAAGAACATTCGCCTATTGCATAACTGGTCAGGAAAGTGGTTACTCAAGTTTCACCGTGATAAATGTAACACCGTGAGAATGGGATAAATGTAACACCGTGAGAATGGGATAAATGTAGTATAATACCTGAACAAGGATCAATCAAATATCAATTTGTGTTCAAGATGTTATTGTAGCCATAGATAACAAGTTTCATTAATTTGAGAAATTTATCCCAAATCAATAACATTAAAACCTATGACTTTTCAACACTATACACGACCATTCCTCACGACAAATTAAAGACTATGCCTTTTGACATCATAGGCAGCTGCTTCTTCAATAAAACTGGAACTCAAAAATTGTCATATCTTGTGATCAATCATCCCAAAAATGCTTTGTTAAGCACCACATTGATTATAAGCACAAGTACTTGGAAGCTAATATCAAAAAGATGTTAAGAGTTCCTCAATGACAATATCTACGTAGTCTTTGGTTATCAGGTTTTCTGACAGTCTGCTAGAACTCCCATGGGTACGAATCGTGCTCCTTTAATAACTGACTTGTTGTTTGGTTTTTGTTTTTTTGTTTGGTTTTTTTTTTTTTTTTTTTTTTTTTGTTTGTTTGTTTGTTGTTGTTGTTGTTGTTGTTTGTTTTTTTTGTTTGTTTGTTTGTTTTTTTTGTTTTTTGTTTTGTTTTTGTTTTTGGTTTTTTTTTTTTGGTTGGTTTTTTTTTGGGGGGGGGGTTTGTATTCTTACGAGGCAGAATCTATTCAAAAGCTTCCAGTAGATGAGAAAGAATATCTTGCTGTGGCCTTCAACTCGACATTTAGATACATCAACGATGTTTTATCTATTAACAATGTTTTCTTTCATTCATATTACTATTCAGAATATCCATGTGAACTCGAAATCAAAGACACTACAGAGTCTTCCATATCTGCTTCATATCAGATATTTCAATGAACATGGGCGTTAATTACAAGAAAGGTGAAGATAACGAACAGTGATCAATCTCATAACTCTTGTAAGCAATACAAAATAGAGAGTTGGGCTAACACGGACCCCTGGATATAGCAGAGTTGGGATTGGGTACCTAAGAGGAGTAAGCATCCCCTGTCGATCGGTCACACCCGTCGTGAGCCCTATATCTTGATCAGGTAAATGATTTATCCCTAGTCAAAATCAGTGTGCCAAGAACGGCCTAACAATCGGCATGAAACACGTCAGACAGCATTTGATCAAATGATAGGTTGTATACAAGTTAACAATTCAACATTATGACACACGGGATGATTTCAGCTTTTCCATCGTCAACTCACCATATTTATCTAACAATATTCCATTATCACCCGCATGTGGTGTTTATGTTTTTCAACTGATTCGATAGGCGAGAGCATGTTCCACATATGATCTTTTTTTTTTAAAAATCGAGACAGGCCTCTTATAAATAAACACATGTTACAGGATTTCTACAGTCTCATTTAAAATCAGCATTTCGCAATTTGTTTCGTTATACTTTGCAAATATAACGTGTCCTTAGGCCGAATGCTGTCTAACGTGTTATAGATCGATTTATACATGTTGATTTGACTACGGATTAATCCGTATAACTGATCAAGAAATGGGGCCCACGGCGAGTGTGACCAGTCAACGGTAATGTTTACACCCCTAGGCACGTGATCCCATCTCTGATGTTTCCAAGTTCGTGTGTGTCTTGTGAGACATCATCTCATATATGTTATATGCAAATTCAGTATAGAACCCATTTCTAACAAGAGGTACTGTGAGCAATGCTCACTAAGAATACCCCCTCCCCTCCCCCCCCCCCCCCACCCGCTTACCCCAATCTCCCAAAGGGTGTTAATAGATATAAATTACCTCTTTCCTGAGTGTAAAAGTATGGTATGCCTTTGTAGAAGGAAATGGAAGATATAGTCCGAACACAAATCCATGGCTTAAACCTATAATTTTGACCTTGAGATCAAAGGTCAAGGTCATAAAAAGGTTATGGATGTACATGACACATAGTCTCATGGTGATACACCCATGGCTTATGGTATGATTATGTCAAAACCCTATAATCAATTTTGACCTTGAGGTCAAAGTTCAAGGTCATGAAGGTACCCAACACATCGTCTCATGGTGATACACTCATGTGTCAAATGTGGTAAGCCCATGTCAAAGAACAAAGAAGTCATGGCCCTGACACGAATCCATTGTAAAAACTTTTAATTTTTACCTTGAGGTCAAGGTCATATGGAGGTCATGAAGGTACATGACACATCGTCTTATGGTGATACACTCATGTGTCAAATATGGTATGCCTATGTCAAAGAACAAAGAAGTTATGGCCCGGACACGAATCCATTGTAAAAAAAAAACCCTTTAATTTTTGACCTTGAGGTCAAGGGTCAAGGTCATATAGAGGTCATGAAGGTACTCGACATATCGTCTTATGGTGATTTACCTGTGTGCCAAATATGGTATGCCTAAGTCAAAAAAGTTATGGCCCGGACACGAATCTGCACAGACAGACAGACGGACGGACGGACGAATAGACGGACAGACAGACAGTGTGATTCCTATATACCCCCCCCCCCTGAACTTCGTTCGGGGGTATAAAACACGTTGATTTTATAGAAAACGAGCAAAGATGGGCAACAAAGTGTTTACCTTGCTTGACTGGCGAATTTGTCATATGAAAAACGGCTGAATGAAAAAATTAGATGCTAACCCTAACTTACAGAACAACTAGAGACGATATGACAGAGGCAAATACGACCCAGGAGTTTTAGACTTATTCCGAATTCAAGAGCAAAACCGGAACGTTGGGGGGGGGGGGGGGGGGGGGGGGCAATGATTCGAGTCATTTAAAGAAATATGTAGATTGAAAATAAGGAAAAACTCTTTCTGTAATACATTATGTAATAATTGGTACAACCTTCCAGAGACGTGTTATCTAGAAATGTTTGAACATTCTTACAAAGACTAGAAAACCCTAAATGAGTTATACAATTACTGAGAACCTATCGCCACCAGACACCTCATTATAAGTAATGTAATCACTGAGGATGATAATGACGAGATGGTGCCAGAGGCTTATAGGAGCCTGTTATAATAAAAGTGCTTGTCAGCATACTACAATTACAAAAGATAACACTGTTATGACTCCAACTCTTATAAATAGGTCAACCATAATGAAAGTCAAGCTTGATCTGTAATTGTTTGTAGGAAGACACGCAGCAAAAAATCTCAATACCCGAACATAAAGATAACAAAATTAATGCAAGAAAAATGCGCAACCTGCAAGGGTCTAAAACTCAAGACTTGTCAAACTCCGTCAAGTCAAATGTAAACTATCCTGATCAGGATATAGGGCTCACGGTGGGTGTGACCGGTCGACAGGGGATGCTTACTCCTCCTAGGCACCTGATCCCACCTCTGGTGTGTCCAGGGGTCCATGTTTGCCCAACTATCTATTTTGTATTGCTTATAGGAGTTATGAGATTGATAACTGTTCGTCATCTTCACCTTTCATCACCAACATAAAGCATAGCGTATGAAAGTGGAAAACAAATTCTATGAAAAAGGCCATAACTCGTAAAAGGCGGGTCATCCATGTATGTAGTAAGAGAGACCGACGGATGACCAATTAGATTGTTGGTTTGTCGGTTCTTAGTTTTACTTCCGGTCGATAATTTGGCGTCACCAGTTGTAGATCAAGTACCACTATTCTAGACCGAAGCAGTGAAGGTTCCATAAACGTGCAACGCCTGTCGCAACACGGGATCTCCGTTTTTAAGTTCATATCCGAAAGACCCGTGATTCTCGCTTTTAAATACCGAGAGTTTGGCGAGGGTGCAATCACATGTTTGATGCGGCCATGATACGGGCGGAGCTCGAACTCACGACCTCCCGGTAACGAAAAGAAGCTACCACTGAGCTACATTGACCGGTGCCAGATTGACGGAGAAGAAACATACAAATTTCCTGATTTCATCTGTTGATGGCTACGAATACTGATACATGATACTGTGTAACAGTTCCTATGCCATGCTTTATTGCAAAGCCCATACCTGTCGAGGTCAGAATCGGAAATTGATTTCATAGTACATCTCCCTATATCCGTACGGTGCTCAGCTGTGTGCTATTACCTTACCAATTCTTTCGTGTGTGTAATCAGGTTATAATTACAAATCATGCAAACCTTCGTAACTCTAGTAAAGATATACAACTATATGGCGTTAAGCAGAATGATATTCAATATGTCGGTTTATGTGTATACCCTACCAGGCCTTCTTCCGACCATAGTTTTTACCGTATGTGTGAAACTGAGAATTATCCCTGTTACTTTGCTGAAACGAAATCTGATGAATAGACGAATATACATACATTTGTACACCCTTAATTCGAAGGCTAACTAATTTTGTATGATAATTATATCTTTGAGCTTCACAAAATCGATGATTTGATATGGCAGTGATATTGCCAGTTTATGTGTGCTTCGTGAAAGATTTAGTAAACCACTGCTGTTAGTAGTAATTTATATCAAAACACGTGCATTGTATTGGAACCCCAAACGCGACAGAAATAGATATAGCACCTATTCCTTTACCCAGACACTCGACCTGACATGTGCGAGTGAAACTCGTGGTCCTATTGAACGTGACATATTGTATAATGGTAGGCCTGGCATCTTACAGAAATCGTCTGATGATATATGACTCGTACATGTCATGCGTGTGTACTTGCAAGTAGCTTAGGTCCAAACAATTTGTCCTGACATTCAATCAAAGAGGTACAGGTTCACGAATGGTATAATACGGCGCTGTACTTCAAAATTGTTGCGTTTGCGCAAAGGACCATTGATGGTTCATGTAACCTACCTTGTCTTTCATCATGACGTCACATTTATTGACTTTTGTATGCAGTTCTTTGTCGTGGCAACGCCTCTCGTGATATATGGGACTTCCGTTTATAAAGCCCTATTCCAAAAACGCGTAAATTTCACTTCCAAATACCAGGCGCTAACGTCTTAGATTTGACAAGGCGCCGTGAACAAAAATCAAACCTGGGACCTCTCGGTTCGATTTTCGTCCCAGGCGGCGCGTCAAACCTACGTACCTTAACCAATTAGTTATCGAGAGCGATCTTGTGTCCTTATACAGCTCACCAATTATATCAATCCTAAATACTTCTGATGTTAAGACGGCCTCCTATTTAACAGCCCTAATCTTTTGTAAACGTACATGTACAACTAGCCTATTGTTATAAGTAATCTTGGTTGTTTTTTTAAATCAGTGATATACAGTAGGTATGGACAGTTACTACAACTGTCCATACCTACTGTATATCGCTAATAAAGAAAAAACAGACTATAGGTACTCTTCAATATCAGGAGATAAACAATTACATTATGGTAGTCTTCATATCTAGACAGTAAGCAATGCAGAATTAATAGTGATAGAG
This sequence comes from Ostrea edulis, assembly GCF_947568905.1. Classification (NCBI taxonomy): domain Eukaryota; kingdom Metazoa; phylum Mollusca; class Bivalvia; order Ostreida; family Ostreidae; genus Ostrea; species Ostrea edulis. The sequence continues at coordinate 38,233,893 of NC_079166.1, read as the reverse complement.
GATTTGGAAAACAGTCGAGTCACTTATCTGAACAAACAACCATGTCACCTACGTGCACAATAATTACTCGAACCGGCCGAACTTGAATGTGAATTTTCAAAGGACTGCTCCGAGATTCAGTGAAGGTGTCAGTTCAAACATCCAGCCCAGCCGAATCTCAATCGAGATTACGAGTGCCAACGCCTGCCGCGACACCGGACCTCCATTTTACATATGTACAATACTATATCCGATAGACCCATCATTCTTACTTCTAAATGCCGAGCATTTGGCGAAGGAACCAACACTACATATATTTGCATCTTAGGTTTGGAGAAAATTTCTGGATCCGCGCATTTGCAAATATATAGGCATCTAAGAGCACGAGAGCGGCTCGAACTCATGCCCCCCCCCCCCTCCCCCGTGTATTACGAACGCCCTGGATACCACTGAGGTACCGCGACCAGTTCATGTAAGGCGACTTCGGTTCGTACCAAAGTACGAACTCGGGCTACCCGAGTTGCAATCGAACGGAGAGTTTCAACTCGTGACATTGAACTCTGCCTTTTACGAGGGTTAGTGCGGTAGCATGAAAAGTGAAGATAACGAACAGTGATCAATCTCATAACTGCAAAAGGAATACAAAATAAAGAGTTGGGCAACCATGGACCCCAGGGCATACGAGATGTGGGATCAGGTGCCTAGGAGGTGTAAGCATCCCCTGTAGACCGGTCACACTCGCCATGAGCCCTATATTTTTATCAGGTAAACGGAGTAATCCGTAGTCAAAATCAGTGCGCCAAGAACGGCCTAACAAGCATGTACCAATTTTCAAACGATGGATGTGATTGGTTGAAATATTATACGTGGGAGTAAGAAAAAACATTGGAATATTTACCCTAATAAAGAACCGAAGTTACTTGTAGATATGCGCTTTAGATTGCCGCAAAATGTGGAATAAAAATAATGACATAAAAGGATACATGTGATATTGTGTATGCAACAACTATATATTGTATACATTCATTTAGTACACCAAAACAATGGGTGTTGCAATTCTTGTTTTTGGTGTGAATGGCATTTCAAGGTCACATTCTCTTCATACTAAAAGACTTTGAAATTAATTGAATGTAACCTCCGAAGAAAAAAACCGGACCCTGGTTAGATTTACCTCCCAGGAAAATATCCGTGGTTCAGATTGTCCCTAATAAAAACAGTCCCAATATAAATTCCCCCCTCAATGACACTACACCCCCCCACCCCCACCCCCCCCCCCCCACTCCCCGCGCCTAGAAATTATCCCGTTGGAGTTCGATCCTGAAAATTTATTTGCAAGATAGAAATTGATCAATTCAATGCAACCTTCCCCGTAGGAAAAATTACCAGTGTTAATGTACTTAGATTGGTTCGTAATACGAGTATATATAATAACCGAACCGTGTTATATTAATTATAAGTTTCTGGTTCCACCAGAATCAAACTGATTTTGTTCTATAATCTTTTTTTTTCAAATAATTAGAGCGCATGTTGTTATTAAAAGTGTTTGTCTTCTCTCAAAACAAAATGCAAACAGAACCAAATGACTTAAATCTGATGTTGTGTTTATTAAGGATAATGAATGAATACCAAAGATTCCCAGAAATAGAGATGTTATGGTATAGGTTTTGTAGGGGTAATGCTTGAATATTTTTTTTCTTCAACATCAGTAAATGGCATACTAGTTATGATTTGTTACATGAAACAATGATTACGTTTACTGTAAGAAAAATGTAAATTTAGATTGGAGTAGTTTTTACAGCGAAATCAATTTTTATCAGAAAATGAAATACATGGAGAATGTTAAGGCTTTTTTCTACCAATCGACCCATAGGTCAAAATTGTGTGTCGGAAAGGGCACTTCTAAAAGAAGGGGGGAAATTAATCAATCGATTTGCTCGACTAATATTGAGACACAATAAATTTCTTTTTTCCTGATAAGGAAAATGAATCTTTGGTTAGGCTTCATGATCCCATTGTCAAGGTTATGGAGGCTTTTTTCTTCAAAAAGTCGAAACTCCTGATGTTGATTATAAAAGAAATATTCGCTCCTTTTGAGACAAATCTGTCTTTGTACATCAGTGTTCGTGAAATCAAGTTTGACCACATTAATGATTTGGATATGATAGCGTTTAGACATGATTGCTATATAGATCAACATTGGTTTAATATATGTAACACTAGCATACTGACAATTCAAAAACGAAATGGGGGATTCTTCCCAGAGGGGTTCGCAATGCAGGAAAATCCAATTAAAATTAGATCCTATGGTCCGTTCATCTATCGCTATACACATAGGTAGCGATAGTTGATGAGCGGATCATAGGATCTAATTTTACATGTAATTAGATTGAAGAAAATCTTACCCGAGCCCAATTTTTTTCCGGAGGGGGATATCATGCGGGTAAAATTCTGTGTCTTATTTCGACATACTGCCATTAAGTCTCTAGAATATCCATTTATCTAGATATTGTTTCTTACTTAGACTGTTTCATGAACCTTTTTATCAGAACTTATTTTTTTAAAAATTTCAACTGAATTCTCATAAGGTTCAATGTTACAATGTAAATTACTAGAGAGGTATTTATAACGCGCGAATATAATTAGATTTCTAAATATGAAAAAAACTCATTTCAAATAATGATTAGTTTTTAAATATAAGACAGGGTTTCTGTAATATGGTTTTCTGCCGATAAAAACTGGGCGGGGGCGTACCTAAAAAATGATATTTGATTACTAACACCCCAATCTGATTAAAACCAGATCCTGAGATCCGCTCACTTAGATCGCTACACTAGTGTAGCGATCTAAGTGAGCGGATCTCAGGATCTGGTTTTAATCAGATTGACTAACACCCCTCATTCAGATACAGTAAAACACGCATATAGGTAGCACGTTTATAACGAATTAACGCTTATTGCGAAGTGATATTCATTATCCTGTGAGAGGAAAATAACGAAACTTTTATCGAATATAACGAAGTTTGGTTGTAACGAATTATTTTTCGCTGGATGTTCTTTATAATTGTGTTTTACTGTATGTAACATGGTATATTTGATTTATCATAAATATTACGTATATTTCAAAATATTCTCCTCGGCGATCCATGATTATTTTGATTATATTTATGATCTGAGGTTGCACTGTTCAAAATATTAGTAACACAAACGATGTGAACTGGCTTTTTGCACAAAAAATTTATTGTACAAAGCAAAGAACAAGGGGGCATTGGGATTTGGTAAAATATGAAACAAAGTAAAGGAAAGTACAAACAGTTTCAATAAAACCTGAGGACACCAATGCACAACATAAATACATACACAAAACACTCGCAAGATGTGGGTGAATTCATAAAAATAATCTTTTTGTTCATACATAAAGTGTATGTGTATACGTAAATATTTGTATTTTAATTTTTTCATATCATGATTTTCTTAATGTTCCGATATCATCAAGCAAATATGTTTTGAAAAATTTTCGGTTTTCGACGATTGTATGATAAATACATTTAAAAAAAACAAACAAATACGCAGTATGATAATTGTTGTCTAATCTTTTAAACTGGTGTTGGTCACTGGACGAAGAGGAACCAGTCCATACTATGCAATACATGTACATGTACATCCTTACTACAAATGTACCTAACGATGAAGCAGAATTCTCTTTTTTTTTTTCAATAAAGTTTTTCATATGTACATGTAGTTTGTTTTAATAATAAAAAAAAATCTTTTTTGGTTTCCTCAGAAATTTTCTTTGTTTATAATGAAATATGAGCAGTAATGAAATTCTAGCAAGTGGTACTGAGAGGAGTATTATGGATTTCCTGGTAATTGATATGTCTGACAAAATGTGATGTTCATAGAATATCCGACAACAGGTGATATTTGTAGAAACCAATCAATTTCAATCAATTTTACTAAAAAAAATATCAATTTGCCTTGAGTTCCAAAATATTGTCTGAACTTTGGCTGCTGTTGATCTTTCTTGGTCTGTTTAATACAGCCATATGTCGGTCATTATCACTAATTCCGGGTATTAAGAGATAATGCAATCATCAGAGTCAACAACGTATCACATATTGATTATTCTTCTTCCTCCTTGCCCGCGAAATCTTCCGAGTCTGTTGACATAAAACCATCTCCTAGACAAGGCCCACGCGGATTTGTCGTCCATTTCCGCTTGATGTTGCGATTTGTCGGTTGGTATGGCTACTGCTGCTGTTGTTGGTGATGGTGTTGTATTTGTTCGTGTTGTTGATTGACGTAATGTAGTCGTTGTTCCATCACGGGCTGCCGTGAAAATGTCAATGGGTTCCACGCTCTGTCAACATTATATAAATTGATATTAAACATTGCTTGTTCTGGTATTGATTAAGACTGAATTTCAACAAATATAGTTACCTCATTGCCCGTAATGTTGAGAGTAATATTGATACTGCCTTGATGTTTTTAACAACCTTTGCGGTTTAGGAAAACATTCAACTATAGTCCCCACCACTGTATGTTAATATATTAGTCATAGTGTTTTGTTTTTACGAATGTTTTACGTTCCAATCCGGCATTTTTCAATCATGTTGAGACGTTAGCAAGTGACGTGCCGCAAATTTTGCCTTATGCATGGTGCTCAGGGCTTTAGCAATGAAAGTTCGCCTTGTAGTGCTAAGAGGTTTTTTTTATCGTGCCAACGCCCACCGCGATGTAAAACCTCCCTTTTAAGGAAGTTAGCTCCAGAACTTTTGAGCACAACTACGCAGGGTGCTACAACTAAGTATTTACAGGTCCAACAATGATCCCATAGGTGCAAACATATCACATATCTATTACTGAACCCTATCCAGTTGAAAATGTTTGTGTGAATTCAAATTTTGAAAGGGTTTGGCACGAACTATATTTTGTTGCGGAAGGATTGATTAATCAAAAAGTTCTAAATCTACACGATTTTGCAGTTTCTGTTTTGTCCAATATATCTTCTATTCTTATACTTCTATACGTGTATTTCAATTTTATAATTATGATACATGTAGTTGAGACTTGGAACTAATTCAAATGTTGTAATGTTTAGAATTGGTTGATATATTTTTCCAAACAGACCACCGATTGTTAAAAAGGTCTAAATTAATTTACTCCAAATGTTGTATAAAAATTCAGTATTTTCGGCAATAATTTCAGAATTAACCCCCACTTTTTTTTTTTTTTAAGTACCATTGTAAATTTTAAGACAAGACCTTGAAAATTATGTGAAATTTTAGAAGTTGACAATATTTCTAGTATGTCCATTTAAACTCTCAAATTTGATATCATGATCTTTTGTTTTGTTTTTGCATATCAAGTGCAAATAGGTCATTATTTATTTCCATTACTAGTATTAATTTTTTCTTTATCTGTAGTGTTAGAAGACATGATTATGTATCTATTTTATGTAATGATTGATTTGCTTTGTTTATATTGTATCGACACCGACAGACAAATCAAGTTTAATTGAATATATCGAGAGTCAATTTTAAGTGCAAAAAGGTAATGGTTAGAACACTGTATCTCAATAACAAACATTGCGACCCCAGTTTTTCTTTTTAATTTCCTAATGTAGAAATAAAAAATACACTTTCCAAAAAATTAACACTGCTCTAAATATCATGTGATAATCTCTCCGAAATACCCTGTGATTCACTAATCTGACTTACATTGATCTTCCCAGTATCTTGGGTTGACTGGGTTATAATCTAATGGCGATCCAGAATATTTTGGTTGCATATAAAACATTGGACTTACTATATTTCAAGTCTTGTTTTCATATGGGGAAAAACCAGCAACAAATTGATAGACGTTAGAAAAAATCCAGATATCTTAACCGCGAGTAGAGCAAAATTATTGACGATGTGATAATGTACGGACTATTTCATGTACCTAATGTGATTAAGCGTGATATAATCTCCTAAGCAGTATAAAATATCTGTCTGCTTGATTACCTGGATCTAACAAATGAACTCGCCGGTCTATTACCAGTCTATTGGCAGATATATTACGTTACCATTATACGGGAAGAAAGAACAATCCTAATTATCACCTGCGCATAATCTCGTTTTCTGTGAAAGGCTTTCGTTAGATAGACATACGCTAAACATGTGTAAGGCATGTTCATATGTTTTTCGTACATGCCATGTATATGTTTGTATGTCTTTCTTATAGCATGTACATATTTATACGTTTTCCTTACATGTTCACGGTGTAAACATGTGTTTTTCATACACGTCCGTGTGGATTTTATTTACTTGCCCATGTGTTTTGCATGTACACGTGTTTTTCCTTACCTGTGAACAATAGAGAAGCAGATTTTCATAGGAACAGCTCGAGAAACAGCACTCTTCTACCACGCCTCCTCTCTTCTGTTCCACAGGAGATGTTTGTCGTTTCCTATATCTGACTAACGGATTATCGCCCACTGCAAATAAAAATAATCAACCTTAAACAAACAAACAAAAAGAAATGAAAACAAAAACAAAGCCTCCCCCAATAAACGAACATACAGACATCAAATGTTTACTATAATAATAAAGGATAGTATACCAAGTAATAAGATTTTCTTTAAGTTCTCTTTTGCCAAAAGTTAGGTGCTACGTTAGACTTTCAGAAATGATAATGAAAGTTCGCTGAATGTAAACCACTGAAGATGTGCAAGGAATGCAGTTTAGAGACATTGGCGCCTCCTTGTACGTGAAATTATTTCACCATTTTATGCTTTGGTACGTGTATTTGCCAAATTGCAAAATAACGATGTTTGCTATGCATCAATAAAAAACAACAACAACAACAAAATACAACAACAATACAATCGATCGGGAATTGAATTGTGTCCACAAGGACAAAAAAAAATCATAAACATTTCAACCGGAAATTCTGTTCTCGAACTATACATGTCTATTGTTTTCTTAGAATAAAACCTGGCGGTGGGGTGTAGGGATGAAACATTCTTTCTCACGATGTTCGCTTATTGTTCGGATACTATAGAATGCCTTTGGTTCGGCAATGCTTGTACTGGTGGGAAAATACTTTTTACATCGACCCTTTCTGATAGAAAGTGATTGATTTCATTACGTATTTTATGACATTCATTTTGCTCTTTACAATTACTCTCTTGTTCCGGCCATGAAATGACCTAGGCTTGCGTCTTACCTGGCAAGTGATTTCTCTTCATAGGCTCGTGGAACTGATTTCTGCAGACGAGTGACAAAATGTCGGTAAGCGCAGACCCACAAGCCTGCAGCTGGCTCCCTACCCCTCCACTCAGGAATGTGACTAATATCAGAGTCAACAGATACTTCATTGTCCATCCAAACTAAAATCAAAGAAAATAAATCTAAAAATTGTTGGTTAATTTTCCTATGTCACTCTTTTTGTTCATGATCAAATATTTACTGCCGTGTTAGAAATTACAAACATTGATTAGACACAAAGGATACTTTTTCCTAATTACAACTTCCTAATAGAATAAATTATCAAGAATGGCAGTTTGTTCTTCACCATCTACTGAAGCAAAATTTAAAGGGCTTCACCAGCAACCCGCTTTGGATTATTACAAACAATACTGCGAATCTCCTCCTATAGTATTCCAGATGTGTGTGTTAGACTTCCTCGATTCTTACAAAACAATGACGGCTACACTACCGGAAATGCATTCTAAACTTTCTGTTTCTTAAAAGAATTGAAGAATTCACATTTGGAGTAAACACAACAGTTGTACACGATGAACAAAAAAAAAATATTTATCGCTTTTTGTGAAGATTGATAATTTGCAGCAGCTTACTTTAGCATGTTCACAATTCCAGGTAGCATTAAGACTGATGGCACATGCGTCTATGCAATACTACGTTGGATTAAAGAGTGTCCAATATTTATATAATAAGATAAGAGACAATGGGGGCGGGGTTTATCATGATTGATGTTTGGACCGCTGTGATGAAAATGATCAAGTTAGCATGGGTTACCTTTCATAATATTTACTTTCGGATTTCAACATGTGTTTTGTTTGTTGTTGTTGGGGGTTGTTTTGTTTGTTTGTTTTGTGTATTTATTTATTTATTTTTGTCTTTGTGTATGTTTATGTGTATTTTTTCTCGCCACAATAAAAGAAAGAAACACGTAAAGGGGTTTGTTAACTTGTCTTCTTGGGCGTCCGTATCATAATTTCCGGCTAATTGTTTACTCTACGATTGACAATACCTATATTTCATTTATTAATCTAAGTTATTATTATCTCTAGAATTCACGATACTAAGTAAAAATATGTATTCAGTTATACACATTGTACATGCAAATATTTATTGATCAGTTGTGTTAAGAAAAAAAAAAACAATAGATAAATCAATAAATAGGATTCTTTCAGAAACACCTAGTTTTTCTTTTAGATTGGTTTACCATAATATGCTCCATTTCAAGGGGAATAATAAAGTTTGATTGTATATTATTCAACGTCCCTCCCGTGATTATTTCACTCAAATGAAGACGTCACCATTGCCGTTGTGGGGCTGCAAATTTTAGGCTTAAGATCTGCGCTTATGACCTTTGAGCAGAGAGATCTTTATCGTGCTACACCTGCTGTAACATACGGCCTCGGATTTTGCGGTCTCATCCGAAGGACCGCCCAGTCCCGTGGAGATCCCGGTAAGAATAGGTCCCCAGTACCCCTTGCTTGTCGTAAGAGGAGACTAAATGGGGAGGCCCATCGGATCGAAAATCCCGAGGCTCCGTATCACAGCAGATGTGACACGATAAAGATCCCTTCATGCTCTAAAGGTCGTAAGCGCCGAACATAGGCCAAAATTTTGCAGCCCTTCACCGGCAATATTGACGTCTCCAAATGAGTGAAAAATTCTCGAGGGAGACGTTAAACAATATTCAACCAACCAACCGAAGGACCGCCCCATTTAATCTCCTCTTACGATAAGCAAGGGGTACTGATGGCCTATTCTAACCCGGATCCCCACGGGACGGGAATAATGAGGTAAGATTAGGAAGTAAATGCCATCTCCATAGACAGTGAAATATGATTCCAAAATGACGTAGGGGAGTGAAGAATGGTCACGCCTCGTACTTTTGATACTTGTATAATCTAATGTACAAACACAATCTAATTAACCGTTCTAACACACACACACCCTCGTCGAAAAAGAAAGAAAGAAAAAGATCACTTGAATTAATTTAAAGTGTCCCAGAAGTCAAATATACATTTTGGTTTATCTTATGTATTTCTGAATATAAATACCAGGTTTTTAGCAGTTTTTGGAGTGATGGATTTCTTGACAGAATATTTCCTTAAGGCCATATTTCCCTGCCTATTTTTAAACTGATTGCACATGATCAGGTCTAGTTTGTATCAGACCTGGGGTAATGGTAATGTGTAATGGTAATGGGCAATGGTAATGTGTAATGGTAATGGGTAATGGTAATGTGTAATGGTAATGCATTGTAATCATTACATTTTTTTTTTAAGTAATGGGGTATAATGTGTAATGCACCCATTTTTGAATTACAAGTAATTGTAATGTAATGCATTACTTTCATAAAAATGCCAGTAACGATCATTACTTTTCAATTACATTTGAATTACATATCAACATCCTATATTTCCAAAGAGGTCTACACTAGGGGGTTACTAACCCCCTAAAGACCTCTTTGGAAATAAAATATGTGATGTTACTACATGTATTTAAATAAACAGCAAAGTATTTGTTTAGAACAGATCTTGATACATAGTCATAGTGTGATTGACAATCACTCTGATTTAAAAATTAACTTCAAATAAATTGTGTTCATAAATGTTCTCTGTATTTTTTTCCCCCATTGTAATGTAATTCATTACTTTAGCAAAGTAATTGTAATTTAATTAATTACTTATATGAATGAAAATAATGGTAATTGTAATTGTAATGGTGAAAATTCCAATGCAATTGTAATTCAATGCATTACATTTTAAAGTAATTGACCCCAGGTCTGCTTGGTATACTGTTGTATTTGCTTGTGTCATGTATTCCAGCTTCTAAGACACGAAATGCCAAAATTGAGAGAAATAACACAAGGACCTGTAAAATTCTCATTGACACCAGAAATGGCGATTGCCATACGAGTATATAGTTGCATGATCAAGATTCAACATATGCTGTGTTTCTCAAATGCTGTCGGACGTAAGAAAGTCAAACAATTTCTTATTTCAACATTTTTTTTTTTAATTAACGAAGTAGTACCTAGATTACTGAATAGAAAAATAGGTCCGATTTTTGTTACTTTACCCCTTCCCATCCCCATAGCAATTCGAAGGTTCGGCCAACATAAATTACTGACATTATAATACAATTGGCGTCTCCATATGAGTGAAAAAATCTCGAGAGGGACGTTAAACAATATTCAATCAATCAATAATACAATTTGAACAGCATCTATTTCATATATTTTATCTTGTATAATGTACAATATTGAAGGATCAGTGCTTTTATGAAGAAGAAAAAATCTAACGCATTGAAATAGCACAATGTAGCATGAATATATAACAATTTATATCATAGAGAAATGTCAAGTTCCTAATGACTATCTTTAAAGTAGTTGCATGTAATTTAACAACCCTGCGCAGAAACTTACAAAAAGTCTCATTACTAGTACATGATGTAGCTTTAAAGGCGTAGGGTCTAAGATATTGGTGAAATTTTGCATGTTCCAAAAAGGTGGCGAAATTTAAGATCTTAACTAAAAAATCACGAAAAGTTCTTCGGAATGTTTACAAACACATTGGATACGATAGTAATTACAAAATAATTCGCTGTTCTCATTTGCCTAAACTGGTACGCTGTTAACTTCGCATCTCTTATGTTTGTGTGTAGCCACCAATCAACGGGGTACCAGTTTATTATATTGTCCTCCAGACAAAAATTTTATAAAGGGCTAAAACGTCAAAATGACTTAAATTTCAAAGCGCTGCAGCTATAGATAACTCATAATTAATACTACACATTTGTTTTTTGGAGTTCTTGCAAAATATCGTGATGTCATTTTTGAGATAAAAGATGGACCCTATGCCTCTAGATAACGTCAAACTGACAGACAATTCATTCTAGATCAACGTCTGAATAAGTGTATTTAGTCAGTATCTAGTGTTGTCCCTCGATATTAGCAAAAAAGCGGGGATATTAATTTGGATCTTTCCGTCTGTCAGACCGTCCGTCATTCTGTCCGTCTGTCTGTCTGTCACACTTTTGTTTCCAGACTATATCCCTGAAAGTCCTTAAACTTTTGCATTTAAATTTCTTACAATAACTTCCCATGACCCTATTGATTTTGGTTCCATAGCGCTCTATCTAATTGAAGATAACAATAATTAACTTTCTCCGCCTATGATCCTTGCGTAGTTTGGAGCTTATAAAACCACTGTTCGTTTCTTAAATTAACGACATCAAAACTATGTGTTTATTGTGTATTTGTTTGTTTAACGTCCCTTCGAGAATATTTCATTCATATTGAGACTCCCCCTGCTGTAGACTAAGTATCACACACGTAGTGCTCAGGACCGTGACAGTGAGTGTTCTTAAAATTCCACCGCCTACTCCGACACGGGACCTCCGTATATCAGTAAGAGAGGATTTCCCACTTCTATTTCATTCATTTTGGTTTGCTGTAGGTATTTACGTACCTTAATCCTCCCTCGTGTTAAACTTTCGACGTACTTTCGAATTGCAAAACGAATGCAGAAGTTATATAGATAATCTTCAGGGATGGGTTGTGTGTTGCACCCCCTTTCACTTACGTTTGAAGATTATAACTGAAATGATTTACTTTATACCATAATGGAGGGTCACAATTCGGGTGGTGGTGGTGGTGTGGGGGGGGGGGGTAATATACTCTCTGAGGTGGAACACATGGCTGTGTTCATTTTCTAGATCCTTCTCTGTTGTGATGAATCTAAATTTAGATTATCTGTTTACTGATAAAACATATTGCAAACTGAAAATGGTTTCCTGAACTTAAGACGACCTAACAATGACGATTGTGGGTGGGTGTTTCTAATGTTTACAAACACGGTCTTGGACTCTCTGGATTGAAAGATTATCGAAGATGAGCAGCGGGAGAATGTTGACCTGTGGTGATTACCAATACTGTCCACATTCTGGTTTAGAAAGGCGAGATGGACTTGTGATTAGGCTACTAATCATTTCTTGAAAATCTCATTAACACTTCCGCCCTAGTCCATTAATTCATGGAATCAAGGCGAGAGGGGATTACTGGTTCTATTTAATTTTTCTAGTCCGCATGTCTCGTTAAGTGCTAAGCGGTCATGTGATACACTGAATTGTTAAAGGTTTTATCTCAAAAATGACATCATAATATTTTGCAAGAACTCCAAAAAAAAAAACCCAACAAACCAAATTTGTAGTATTAATTATGAGTTACCTATAGCTGCAACGCTTTGAAATTGAAGTCATTTTGACGTTTTAGCCTTTTATAAAATGTTTGTCTGGAGGACACTATATTAAACTGGTACCCCGCTGATTGGTGGCTACACACAAACATAAGAGATGTGAAGTCAACAGGGTATCAGTTTTGGCAAATTCTTTTGTAATTACTATCGTATCCAATGTGTTTGTAAACATTCTGAGGAACTTTTTGTGATTATTTAGTTATGATCTTAAAGAAGGTGTTGCACGCCTCATGTTAATTTCCCTAAAGGTGTTGCATGAAAGATTGAAAAAATTAAGTTAATCAAATATATGATAAAACCAATTGGAACGTATGTCTTGATTCAATAATTTTTGAAAATAAGTTTAAAAGACATGTATTGACAAAATTAGCCAAAATATTTCGAGTTTAAATCAAGCAATAAGCGATTTATATGAGTTTTAGCGTTAAAATGGAGGGGTATCCCCGAATTTCAGAAAAACTGCCTCCGTGAAACAAAATAAATTTAGCATGAACATGTTCTTCGAGTTTTCCTCTAAATAAAACTGTCGCTTTGAAATTTTGTCTCACGAGGGCATTTTTTGTTGTTGTAAATTTAAAAAAATCGAAACGACTTCACTGGTATTATTTTCAACTTCACCTGTACGTCAATTTTCCTTAATAATGCATGGTCTACTGCGTGGTTCAGTGGATAAGGTCATCGACTCTTGTATGTAAAGAGGTTTATTTTTAAAACGATCGGGTTCGACTCCCTCACGAACACATTTTTTTGTTCATATTACGCTTTCCATGCATCTAGATTTTTTTTCCTTAATTGAAACACGCTTCTAGTTTTTATAAATGTTTCATGTCAAATATCTGTTTATTACCATGTGCCGAGTTTGAAATAAGCTTCCAACCTAGACACTATTTGGTTTGTGAATAGGACTCTCAACAAACACGCCGAATACAGCATGCAATACCTGTGTTTTAATAGTCAAGGCTGCTAACGAGAACTTGTATGTTTTTCTGAATGAAAGTTGTTGACAAAGGCATGGTGCCTTGTACGAAAAACCGTTGTGAACTTTACAAAGCTTTAGAAGAAAAACTTTAAGGCCAAACAAGGTAAATAACCGTTAAAGAGTTTGAGTTTATATGTATTCCAGTAGCAAATTGCTATGTTGAATCAATTTTTACAGGTGCATGTACTTCGAATAATGTTGAACTTTATTAATGCGTATTAAACCTCCCATATTTTGTTTTGTGGCCAGAGTCATGTACAGTTGCCAATTGTTGGTTGTAGAAAATAATACATATAACGAGTATAAGAGCTTTTGGACTGTAGTAGTATAGAATTTTAAATATTTGATACACTCGTAACATGTAACCGTATGTACATTGTATCAGAGCTGATACTAAGGGGAAAAAAAGACAATTTAATTTTCACGGTTTCAAAAATTATCTTTAGACTACATGTGTAATGTATTGACACATAAATGTATGAGGCTTGTCCCTAGTATTGGGGAATCCTTCAGGTATTTAAATGGCAAATACGCAATGAGTATACATATGAATGAAGGTCATTTCTACGTCACGAGTGCTGGCACGGAGCTACGATTAGGGAAAATTCCCGCTTCGGTGCAACACCCTCTTTCGCCACCTTTTTGGAACATGCAAAATTTCACCAATATCTTAGACCCTATGCCTTTAAGTAAACAGCATAAACTGCAATGTTTGTAGCATATTCAATGATTCTGATGCTATTTAGTGTTGCGATTTCACAAGGTGTACAGCTGTCCTCTTTACCTGATTTTACCTTAAATTGATTTTGAATATGATATTGGAATTTAGCTTGTTTGTTGTAATTTCATAATGTATGCACACGGCTAAATATCTTCGGATAATTCAGTTCGCGTGACGAAATTTTATCATGAATACCAACGACTATAAATGGCGAACGCCCTCTTACATTCAATACATCACATCTTTGCCTCACTGTGGTTCTCATTATCTCACTGGTATTACGATTAAAAGCACCACTTTTATATAATTAAGCCTGTCAAAAAGTGTTTGTAACAATGATTCCATAACGCGTATAAGGAGTACTAGGAAGTACGACTCTCGGTCAAGGGGTCGTTAACATTTGCCAGTCTTGAACTTCCACACAATAATATTGACCCTCGTGTTGACCAACTTAATATCTAATTATTCTACCCGTATCTGGATCAATATTCCCACAAATGTGTCATCCATGTGTTTACTGTTGTCCAGCTGTTCTCTCTCTCTTTTTTTTTTTTTTTACTTCACACAAATAAAACTGGATCATGGAAACATCGTGTATGAGTGAAGTTTTGGAAAATAATGTCTTTCTTGGTTGATGAGGTATTTTGTTATCTAAAATGGGGAGTTTCTTGGAAAATAACGAGGTACACAAGAGCATCTTAATTATTCTCATTTCATTACCAACTGAAGTTTTGAACATATAATGGAATTTGTAAATCTTAAAAATAAATAAAAAGAGCTCGTATTTGAATATCTAATTCCTATATTTAGTGATCTGAGTGATTTCTTTTACGGTTGCATATGTGTGCTCTCTACATACGTTTTGGTCAAGACAATGGTCTTGTCGAGTCGCGATTGCAATCTCAACAAGCTAACATCACACCATACAATGGCAGATTTAGAGGGGGCGCAGCCGGCACGCCCCCCCCCCCCTAAAATTTTCAAATTTAAGGTAAATCGTGGTATATTGTTTCGGAAAATGTACTAAACGATAAAAGAAGCAATAATGTCTTCCACTCCCGGAGAAATAAATACAAAATCCTTTGATTTCTTGAATTACTTTATTGGGAGAACCTAATTTTGTCCCAAAAAACCCCTTAAAATTTGGGTCATTTTATTAATTTCACCTTATTGAAATGATAGAAAATAGTACAAATGACTTAATAGGAAAAATATTTTAAGCCCCATAAAATCTGTAAAATCCAGAAACTTCCGGGGGCTTTGCCCCCTGGACCCCCACCAGGGCTTCGCCCTTGACCCGCTGCCTCATAAAGTGGCGCCCCCGTAACCACATTTCCTGGATCCACCGCTGCCATATACCATATCAACCACAGGAAAATTCATTGATGCACGCGTCACATTTGGCCTCTATTTCTCGGTAACCATAAATACTATTTTAGAGGCATAATAGATCATCCATTAAATGTACATGAAACATTGACTATGTAAAGCAAAACTTTTAGAAATCTCTATATGATTTTACGGTGAAGCTTATGTTTTCCCTGTAGTCGGTCCTTCATTATAGTCCATTCTGACAGATTGATGCTAACTAGATAATAACCTCTACAACAAAACGAAAACCTAATATCAAGTGTTCAGAGGAATAACTCATTCGTAGAATTACTCAATCATAGATATATTTAAAAATGATATAGCTCGTTGCATTTCTAACAGAAACTTATATAAAATCCTAATCTAATTAACACTTTGCATTAGATCGGTAAAGTTGGCTACTAGTAACCAGCTACTAGTAACTGGCTACTTAAAAAGAGAAAAGTTGGCTACTAGTAGCCAGCTACTTGAACCAGGGAAAGTTAGCTACTAGTAGCCAGCTACTAAAAGTAAGAAAAGTTAGCTAGTCGTAGCCAGCTACTACAAAATATAAAAGTTATAATTACCGATAGCTCGCTACCAGATAAAGGTTAATGAGTTTGAAAATTATTATCTATCAGATTTATTTCTAAAGAGGACGAGGAGTCGTATGATATTTCATGCTCAATTATCCCCAGTTACATAACGTTGCAATGCAAAATACGAATAAACTTTTTCAACTGAGTGTTTACTTTAAAAGTGATACGGATTGAATTCAGACCTTCAATTATTTGATATACCATCCATTTTGAGATATCTGCTACTTTTACAATTTGATTGGAGTTACCCTGAAATTTCAACATAAGTGTGAATACGGTAAGAAACTTTATGTTTAACTTTATGTTTGTATTATATATCTGACGAATTTACGACTATACATATGGCAAGAAGTGATAGATGGTGTTTTGGTACGCCACGAATTTTCAGATATCGCTCTTTAGGAAATCAGTTACATTTTGATTATCGGTACAATGAAATTTCAAGATCCGTGTGAATACCATAAAGAACTCCGTGTTTATATCATATATTTAACTAACTTACAACGATACGTATGGCGAGTAGTGATATTGGGTATCGTGATATGTCATCAATTTTCAGATATCACGCTTAAAAAAGTCAGCTACATATACCTTTCGATGGCAGGTAAACTGAAATTTCAAGTTTTCGCAAATATCTTAAGGAACTCTGAGTTTGTATTAGATATCTGACTAATATACAATGATCAAAGTGAAGAAGAGTGATATTAGGTATCTTGACATGCCATAAATTTCCAGATATTACGCTTAAGAAAGTCAGCTACTTATACCTTTTGATTCCTGGTATCCTGAAATTTCAAGTTTTTATAAATATCTTAAAGAACTCTGTGTTTGTATTAGATATCTGACTAGTTTACAACTATTCATGTGAAGTGGAGTGGTACTAGGTATCTTGATATGCCATTAATTTTGAGATATCACGCTTAAGGAAGTCAGCTACTTATACCTTTTGATTGGAAGTAACATGAAAATTAAAGTTTTTTGAAAATATTTTAAGGACCTCCGTCTTTGTTTTAAATATCTGATTAATTTACCAATGCACATATGACAAAATCTGATATTAGGTATCTTGATATGCCATCAATTTTTAGATATCACGCTTAAGGAAGTCAGCTACTTATACCTTTTGATTCCTGGTAACTTGAAATTTCAAGTTTTTCATAAATATTTTAAAGACCTCTGTGTTTGTATTAGATATCTGACTAATTTACAACTATCCATGTGAAGTGGAAAGGTATTAGGTATCTTGATATGCCATCAATTTTTAGATATCAACTTTAAGGAAGTCAGCTACTTATACCTTTTGTTTGCAGGTAACCTGAAATTTCAAGTTTTCGACCAATATTTTAAGGAACTCTGAGTTTGTATTAGATATCTGACTAATTTACAATTATGAAAGTGAAGAAGAGTGATATTAGTATCTTGAAATGCCATAAATTTCCAGATATCACGTTCGACAAAGTCAGCTACTTATACCTTTTGATTCCAGACATCCTGAAATTTAAAGTGTTTTGCATATAGCTTAAGGAACTCTGTGTTTCTGTTAAATATCTGACTAGTAAACTACTATCCATGTGAAGAGGTATGATGAAAGGTAACAAGATACATAATATCACTCCTCTTCACGTGGAGGGTTGTAAGTTAGTCAAATATCTAATACAAACGCAGAGTTCCTCAAGATATTTACGGAAAACTTCAAATTTCAAGTTAATTAGGTCAAAAAATATAAGTAGCTGACTTCCTTAAGGGTGATATCTGAAAATTAATTGTATGCAAGGTGAAGATAACGAACAGTGATCAATCTCATAACTCCTACAAACAATACAAAATAGATAGTTGGGCAAACACGGACCCCTGGACACACCAGAGGTGGGATCAGACAAACACGGACCCCTGGACACACCAGAGGTGGGATCAGGTGCCTAGGAGGAGTAAGCATCCCCTGATACCTAATATCAATCCTTTTCATGTGGATAGTTGTAAGTTAGTCAGATATCTAATACAAAAGCAGAGTTACTTAAGATATTTATGAAAAACTTGAAAATTGAGGTGTCGAGGAATCAAAAGGTATAAGTAGCTGACTTCCTAAAGGGTGATATCTGAAAATTGATGGCATATCGAGATCCCTAATATCCCTAATATCACTCCTCTTCATGTTGATAGTTGGAACTTAGTCAGATATCGAATACAAACGCAGAGTACCTTAAGATATTTACGTAAAATTTGAAATTTTAGGTTACCTGCAATCAAAAGGTATAAGTAGACGACTTCCTTAAGCGTGATATCTCAAAATTGATGGCATATCAAGATACTTAATATAACTCCTTGTCATATGTGCACTGGTAAATTAATGCGATATCTAATACAAACACAGAGTTCCTTAGAATATTTGGTAAAAGATTTAAATTTTAAGCTTTTTGGAATCAAAAGGTATAAGTAACTGACTTCCTTAAGCGTGATATCTGAAAATTGGTGGCATATTAAGATATTTAATATAACTCCTTGTGGTATGTAAGATGGTAAATTAATGAGATTTATAATACAAAGACAGAGTTCCTTAAGATATTTGCGAAAAGCCTGAAATTTTAGGCTACATGGAATCAAAAGGTATAAGTAGCTGACATCCTTATGGTTGATATCTGAAAATTGATGGCATACAAATATACCTAATATTCCTCTTCACGTAGATATTTGTAAATTAGTCAGATATCTAATACAAACACAGAGTACCTTAAGATATTTATGAAAAATGTGAAATTTCAGGTTACTTGAAATCAAAAGGTATAAGTAGCTGACTTCCTTAAACGTGATATCTGAAAATTGATGGCATATCGAGATACCTAATAACACATCTTGTCATGTGTGCATTGGTAAATTAATCAGATATCTAAAACAAACACGGAGGTCCTTAAAATATTTTCAAAAATCTTTAATTTTCATGTTACTTGCAATCAAAAGGTATAAGTAGCTGACTTCCTTAAGCGTGATATCTAAAATTTGATGGCATATCAAAATACCTAATATTACTCCACTTCACATGGATACTTGTTAATTAGTCAGATATTTAATACAAACAAGGAGATCCTTAAGATATTTATGAAAAACTTGAAATTTCAGGTTGTCAGGAATCAAATGCTTTAAGTAGCTGACTTCCTTACTAGTGATATCTGAAAATTGATGGCATATTAAGATACTTAACGTAGTTCCACACTCCTGTGACGTCATAAGATTGTGCAAAGTCAATAATTTAATGACTGGAACATAAATTTTGTTGGAGTCTTTTTCAATAGTTATTGTAAAAAATCTTGTTAGCCATAAAATATTTCAAAAGTCTTAGTTATATTTGAATAGTCAATTATGCGTTTCAAAATATTGAATCCAAGGACAATAACTCTGTTTTCATTGAATTATTTATCAAGTCCATCATGCAATAGATTTCCTATATTTTTCACAAACATTTTACCAAGGTGATAAGGAATTATTATTTGTGTCTTTTCATGAAATTACATAAAATTTTAATCCATGAGCGGTTTTGAATAGCTCAGTTGTATGGTGCCAGACTTAGAGTTTTTATGGGGATATACATAATCTGGAAGCTATAGATTTGAAATTATTAAGGAAAGGTATGGATTTTGTTTCATAAATAACTATAACAGATGTACATCTACTAATATAACCAGAAAAAATGATATGTAAACCATGCTATAAGGAAATTGTGTCCATATTTGTTTGTTTTTTACCATTTTGGAGAGTAAGGCTAATTCAATAATTTTGCACTTATTATACTAAAACTTGATGAACATAGTGAAAATGACATGTGTTTTAGTTCTTGACATGTTTCCTGATAAATAAATGCAATTTAAAATTTTTGTTGTTGTTTTTATTTTAAAATAACAACAGATAACTTTTTCTTATGAATTTCATAAAAATCTACATAGGGGTACATTGCTTCAGTAGTGTCTGTAATGAAAATAAATCTGGAAATCCTTAACTAATTTGCCTTTTCTCATTACTCTGAATGTTAATCTATTGATTCCAAACAAAAAAATGCTACCTAAACCCCAAAAATCCAGGACTAAGGACCCACCTTAATATCACTCCTTGTCATATGTGAAATTGTAAATGAATGAAATATTTAGTACAAACGCAGAGTTCCTTAAGATATGTATGGAAAACGTGAAATTTTTAGATTACTAGGAATGAAAAGGTATAAGTAGCTGACTTTATTAAGGGCAATATATGAACATTGATGGCATATCAAGATGCCTAATAGCACATCTTGTCATATGTGGATTAAGGAATTAATCAGATATCTAAAACAAATACGGAGTTCCTTAAAATATTTGATAAAACTTGAAATTTCAGTTTACCTGCAATCAAAAGGTAAAAGTAGCTAACTTCCTTAAACACGATATCTTAAAATTGATGGTATATCAAAACACCTATTATCAGTCTTCGTCACGTGGATAATTGTATATTAGTCAGATATCTAGTACAAACACAGAGTTCCTTGAGATATTTATGAAAAACTTGAAATTTCAGGTTATCTGCAATCAAAAGCTATAATTAGCTGACTTCGTTAAGTTTGATATCCCAAAATTGTTGGCATTTCACGATACCTAATATCACTACTCTTCACGTGGGTAGCTCTAAACTAGTCAGATATCTAATACAAACACGGAATTCTTTAAGATATTTATGAAAAACTTGAAATTTCAGTATACCAGGAATCAAAAGGTATAAGTAGCTGACTTCCTTAAGCGTGATATCTGGAAATTGATGGCATATCAAGATACCTAATATCACTCTTCTTCATTTTGGTAATTGTAAATTAGTCAGATATCTATCACAAACTCAGAATTCCTTGAAATATTGGTAGAAAACTTGAAATTTCATGTCACCTGCAATCAAAAGGTATAAGTAGCTGACTTTCTTAAGCGTGATATCTGGACAATTATGGCATGTCAAAATACCTAATATCACTCTTCTTCACTTTTATAATTGTAAATTAGTCAGATATCTAATACAAACTCAGAGTGCCTTATGATATTGGTAGTAAACTTGAAATTTCATGTTACCTGCAATCAAAAGGTATAAGTAGCTGACTTCCTTAATGGTGATATCTGGAAAATTATGGCATATCAAGATACCTAATATCACCACTCTTCACGTAGGTAGTTGTAAATTAGTCAGATATCTAATACAAATACAGAGTTCTTTAAGATATTTATGAAAAACTTGAAATTTCAAGTTACCAGGAATCAAAAGGTATAAGTAGCTGACTTCCTTAAGCGTGATATCTGGATATTTATGGCATATCAAGATATCTAATACCATTCCTCTTCAGATGGATAGTTGTAAATAAATCAGATATCTAATACAAACAAGGAGTTCTTTAAGATATTTATGAAAAACTTGAAATTTCAGGTTACGTGGAATCAAAAGGTATAAGTAGCTGACTTCCTTAAGGGTGATATCGGAAAATTGATGGCATATCAAGATATCTAATACCATTCCACTTCACATGGATAGTTGTAAATTAATCAGATATCCAATACAAACAAGGAGTTCTTTAAGATATTTATGAAAAACTTGAAATTTCAGGTTACCTGGAATCAAAAGGTATAAATAGCTGACTTCCTTAAGGGTGATATCGGAAAATTAATGGCATATCAACACACCTAATATCAATCTTCTTCACGTGGATAATTGTAAATTAACCAGATATTTAAAACAAAGACGAAGTTCCTTAAAATATTTTCTAAAAACTTGAAATTTCATGTTACCTGGAATCAAAAGATATAAGTAACTGACTTCCTTAAGGGTGATATCGGAAAATTGATGGCATATCAAGATACCTAGGACCACTCCACTTCACATGGATAGTTGTAAACTAGTCAGATATCTAATACAAACACAGAGTTCTTTAAGATGTTTATGAAAAACTTGAAATTTCAGGATACCAGGAATCCAAAGGTATAAGTAGCTGACTTCCTTAAGGGTGATATCTGGAAATTTATGGCATGTCAAGATACCTAATATCACTCTTCTTCACTTTGATCATTGTATATTAGTCAGATATCTAATACAAACTCAGAGTTCCTTAAGATATTTGCGAAAACTTGAAATTTCAGTTTACTTGCCATCGAAAGGTATATGTAGCTGACTTTTTTAAGCGTGATATCTGAAAATTGATGACATATCACGATACCCAATATCATTATTCGCCATACGTATCGTTGTAAGTTAGTTAAATATATGATATAAACACGGAGTTCTTTATGGTATCCACACGGATCTTGAAATTTCATTGTACCGATAATCAAAATGTAACTGATTTCCTAAAGAGCGATATCTGAAAATTCGTGGCGTACCAAAACACCATCTATCACTTCTTGCCATATGTATAGTCGTAAATTCGTCAGATATCTAATACAAACATAAAGTTAAACATAAAGTTTCTTACCGTATTCACACTTATGTTGAATTTCAGGGTAACTCCAATCAAACTGTAAAAGTAGCAGATATCTCAAAATGGATGGTATATCAAATAATTGAAGGTCTGAATTCAATCCGTATCACTTTTAAAGTAAACACTCAGTTGAAAAAGTTTATTCGTATTTTGCATTGCAACGTTATGTAACTGGGGATAATTGAGCATGAAATATCATACGACTCCTCGTCCTCTTTAGAAATAAATCTGATAGATAATAATTTTCAAACTCATTAACCTATATCTGGTAGCGAGCTATCAGTAATTATAACTTTTATATTTTGTAAGTAGCTGGCTACGACTAGCTAACTTTTCTTACTTTTAGTAGCTGGCTACTAGTAACTGGCTACTAGTAGCTAACTTTCCCTGGTTCAAGTAGCTGGCTACTAGTAGCCAACTTTTCTCTTTTTAAGTAGCCAGTTACTAGTAGCTGGTTACTAGTAGCCAACTTTACCGATCTCTTTGCATTTGCTCTCTGAAATAGTTTTCAAACACAGATAATGCAATTGAACAGTTATCAAAACTTGAACGATATATGCTTCGACCAAATGCAGAACTGAAAGCGGGTTGTTTTATGTAATGTTCCGAAAACTTTAAATTTGGAAACGTTTTATATAACTACCATCAGAATTCAAAATAGTATAAGACCGGAATTTCAACATAAACATCTCTTCTTTTTTTTTTCTTTTTGTAAACTTACAATGACACACATCACTCGTGGAAATGATTTCACTTTCTCCTCAAGTCTAGAGCCGCATCACGATTTGAATGAATCGACAGCTCATTTAGATTTCGTTTTTCTGGCAATTCTTGATTTGGATAATGAAAGGTGAAGATAACAAACAGTGATCAATCTGTTAACTCCTGTAAGGAATGCAAAATATTGGCCTGGGCAAACACGTACATACCAGAGGTCAGGTCAGGTGCCTAGGAGGAGGAAGCATCCCCTATCGACTGGTCACATCCGCCGTGAGCCCTGTGTTTCGATCAAGTAAACGGAGTCAAAATCAGTGTGTCAAGAACGGCCTAACAATTGGTATGAAACACGTCGGACAGCATTTGACCCAGTGAAATGTTGTATTGGCAAACTAGATCAGTATAGTAACCATAAAATTTGCGAAATGCTGACTTTAAACGAGCCTGTTGAAGCCCCTTTAATATCAACCTGTTTGCTAGTAGCCTGCTTCGATTTAAAAATTGATCATACGCAGAACAAACTCTTGCGTATCGAATCAATTGAGAGATATAAACACTACATGCAGATGATAATGGAATATTGCTACATAGATATGGAAAGTTGACGATGGAGAAACTGAAATCATCCTGTTTGTCATAAAGTTGAGTTGTTAGTTTGCCGTTAATATTCATTTTCAATAGAATAACTAAGTACGATTCTGTGGTGTCTTTTATTTCGAATTAACAGAGATATGTCGAATCGACATACGAATGAAGATGATTATTGTTAATATATTGATTGATTGTTTTACGTCCAGTCGAGAATTTTTTTCACTCGTATCGAGACGTCACCAGCTGTAGATGAAGTACTATTGCCATGGGCTAGTAAAGGTAATGGGGGACCCCCCTAGGGATTTTTACAAACAAGTATTTTTTGAAAGTACATAGTCCCTAGATTATAAATCAGGTTGTTTGACATTTCTACATGGGGGCGTTTACGAGTTTTGGGGTAAAAAATATGAACTTTGTAAAAATCATAGCCAAAAACTGGAAAAACTCTTCAGTTCCGATATAGATGTCATTGACATTTGCCAACAAGTATTTTTTGAAAGTACATATTCCCTAGATTATAAATCAGGTTGTTTGACATTTCTACGTTGGGGCGTTTACGAGTTTTGGGGCAAAAAACATGAAATTTGTAAAAATCATAACCAAAAACTGGAAAAACTTTCCAGATCCGATATAAATGTCATTGACATTTGCAAACAAGTATTTTTTGAACGAATATAACCCTTTGTTTATATATAAAGTTGTTTGACATAAATAAGTGAGGGTATTTACTAGTTTTGGGGCTAAAACATGATTTTTTCTTTAAAAATCGATGAGAAATAGAAAACTCCTTCAGATCCTACAAGTATATAGATGACATGGACATTTGAAAACAATTATTTTCTGAAAGTTTGTATTCCTTTAACTATA
Source organism: Ostrea edulis (assembly GCF_947568905.1). NCBI lineage: Eukaryota > Metazoa > Mollusca > Bivalvia > Ostreida > Ostreidae > Ostrea > Ostrea edulis. The sequence continues at coordinate 38,209,126 of NC_079166.1, read as the reverse complement.
CATCAGATTGTTAACATTGAGACCTTTTATATTTTGAGGGCAAAAACAAAAAATTCGTAAACATAATAGCCGAAAACTGGGAAAAAAAACTCTTTACATCCGATATAGATGTCATTGACATTTACAAACAAGTATTATGTGAATTAATGTAACCCTTTGATTGACAAGATGTTTGACATAAATAATTGGGGATGTTTACGACTTCTCGGGATAAAACATGATTTTGTTCTTTAAAAATCGCCGCAAAATGGAAAAGTTCTTCAGATCATTTATAAATAATATGGACCTTTGAAAACAATTAATTTTTGAAAGTATGTAACCCTTAAATTGTGAAAAAGATTGTTTGACATTAATGCAAGGGGACCTTTTCAAGTTTTGGGGCAAACTCATGAAATTTGTAATTAAAGTATTGTTTAAAAATGGAAAAACTTCGAGAATCTTACAAACATGATATGGACATTTGCAAAAATGTATTTTGCATTAAAGAACTTAACCCCTTGTTTATATATCAAGTTGTTTGACATTAAGGCGAGGTATATGAATTACTGAGTTATTAGTAAGAGATATTTTTGCATGCAATATTAATCCAGAATTTTAATTGCATTGCAAATAGTAGTTTCAAACTCTTGAGTCTGTGAGTAACTTCTACAACCGGCCGCGACAAACTAAGTTGTTAAAACAGGTAATGACAGTTCCATCACCAAACCCTCGGCATCAGGTGTAGATGTCACGAGTCTTCGGAGATGACCTTAAAAACGGATGTCCCGTGTCGCAGTAGGTGTGTCACGCTAAAGAACCTTCACTGTTCAATGGCAGTAAGCGCTGAGTAAAGGCATAAATTTGAAGCACTTCACCGGTCTTGGTGACGTCTCCATATGAGTGAAAAATTCTCGAGAGGGACGTTAAGCAAGATACAATCAATCAATCTACAGTAACATAACATGTTTGATAGTGTAATTAACTTAGTACTTCTCGTCAGATGGTGCATAGTCATTTTAAACGTGAGGTGCTTATGTAATATCCATTTGCCATCCATAGCTGAGACACATATGTCCTGAGAGTACGATTTGGGAAACCTTTTCGCCATTAAAAATAAGATGGATTGTGTGATACGACTTGAGAGAGACATACAATGAGATATTATATACACATGTATTCAGAGATGATGGAGAGGTGGCCATGTTAAGTTATTGCATGGCAATTTTGTGGCAGTCAGAAATCTACCTTTTGATTATCATAGCAGATTCTTTGACTTGAAAGGGCTAACGCAAATGCAAACTCAATTCAGTAGCAACACATGCAGATTATATAAGTTCGCCTTCGGAGTTTTCCGAAATTCAACTTTGCTACCAAATTTTCTTTGTGTTTTTTATTTAGGTTTCAAGTTTTGTAATCACTGTTATATGAATCGGGATAAATGACAAGTATCTCTCTCTGAGCTTTGTCATACTTTCAACCACATAATTCTACACGATATTTATCTCCATATATTCAGATAAAGTCAAATGCCTTTCCATGTTGCTCAAGAATTATATTAATTTTAGGTTCTGACTTGTTTAGATCATCGAACTTAGTGTACGTTTTTCTACAGGTTGGATGAAACATTCCCCCCTTTAGCAACCAAATCAATATACTGAACTTTACTTATAGTTGTCCTTTGGGTATCTGGGTTAGAAGAGATAGGTCCTCAGTACCTTTTGCTTTTCGTAAGAGGCGAATAATGGGGCAAGGAAACCATTGTTCCGTGGAAATCCAGATTAGACTAGGTCCTCAGTACCCCTTTGCTTATTGTAATAGGTGACTAAATGGGATGGTCCTTTGAATGAGATCTCAAAAACTGAGGTCTCGTTTCACAGCAGGTGTGGCATGATAAAGATCCCTCCCTGCTCAATGGCCGTAAGTGCCAAGCATATAGGCTTAAATTTTGCAGTCCTTCATCGGCAATAGTGACGCTTCCATATGAGTGAAAAATTATCGAGCAGAACGTTAAACAATATACAAGCACCTAACTAATTTATTGTGTTATAGTCACTTTTATTGTATGCAGAGTTTTTTTTAAATGGCTTCTACTGTTTTTGTCACACACTTAACAAGTTTGTGTTTTTCCCTTGTACTTGAGTTTCTTCATCACAGAACAGACATTTATGGGCGGGGAAAGTGTCGATAGTGAACACAGGCTGAGTGAACGTCTCTTAGTCTTACAGTTCACTTGACTCGTCAATGCTCAAGTTTTACTGCTAGTAACTAATTAATATTTGTAAATTATTATAACAACAGCGATAGAAACCATGCAAGGCACCATTTAAAGCTAGTAAACAATATATGCCTTTATTATTCTTGGGACTCTGTCTTATGTGACATCTTTGTAAGTAAGCTGAAAATTGAAAAGGTGTCCAATATTACATATGACAATATATTTATCTATTTTACAATTGTAGATTAATACAACTCATTAATCTAAATTATTCATAAATTAGTTTATTGTTTGCAATGTCATATTCTCAGTAGTCGAGCCATTATTTATCAGGGTTCCCCCCATATTTGCATTGTATACTCAAAAGTAATCCATGTGCTTTCTTTTTATTGGTTATACACATTTATGGCCTTCCATACATTAGATATATCGTATGAGACATGGAAATGTGGACAACGATTTTTATGTTGAAAGTTATATTTACTAACTCAAGATTGTATATATATATCATATAAAGATGGGGTCTATGGATTATAGTATCTAGGAATGAACAGTTTTTCATACTGTTTATTTAGTATTGAACATGATAATAGGTACATGTTAGTTTAGGAATGTAGTATACACTGTATAATTTCGTAAGACATGAATTTGTAGACATTTAAAAATATGTATCACTTTCCTTAATACACTGTTTTCTATTTTTTATACTTATTTCTCACAAATGTCCTCTCTGGGAAGTCCCTATCCCGTTGTTTGTGTTTACAATATGTCGTCTTTAATGCGGTATGGAACACCGTAACAGCCATGCTGAATTTGCCAATTTTTTTTTATAAATTCAAATGGCCATATCTTGAAAACGCCCCAACATAAATTTATCAAACAACCTTCATTTACCTTTATTTTATACACACTTTCAAAACATCATAGCGTAGAAAAATCCCTAGGGGGGGGGGGGTAATGTGTTACTGGCCCATGGTCTATATGCTTAGCACTCAGGGCAGTAGCAGTGCCAACGCTTGTGGCGATACGGGACCTCCGTTTTTAAGGTAATATTTGAAAGACTCGTAATTCTCACTTATAAATGCCGAGCGTTTGGCGAAGGGGTAATCACTATCTATATTAACGTCTTAGGTTTAACGCGTCCATGGCAAGAGTAGGACTCACCCTCACGGTAACGAAGTGAATGCCCTACCACTGAGTATATTAAACATCGTTGGTATATTTAAATGTCGAGTTGAAGGCCACGGCAAGAGATTTTTTCTCATGTAGAAGCTTTTGAATAAACTTTGCTTCAAAAGAATATAAAAACAGGTCAGCTAACAAAGGAGCCCGATTCGTGCCCAATGAAATTCCTACAGACTGTTGGAAGACCTGATTACCGACGACTACGAAGATATTGTCAATGAGGAACTCCAGCATATTTTTTATTTCAACTTCCGAGTACTTGTGCGGGGAATCAGAGTGGTGTTTTACAAAGTAATCTTTTGGATGACTGGTCACTAAATACGAATATTTCCTTTTCCATTTTTGTTGAGGAAGCGACTGTCTATGATGTTAAAAAGTTTAATCTTTAATTTATCGTGAAGAATGGTCGTATAAAGTGTTAAAAAGCCATACGTTTTGATGTCGTTGGTTTGAGAAAAGTTTTGTGATTTCAAATGTACTAATTTTTTGTTTTAGACTCCACATTTGATTTACACCACTTCTGGCATATGCTGTGACACAGTACGTTTGAAGTTTCTCCTTTACAACAGTTACTATTTTCGTAAGGAACAAAGATAGGGATTGGTAGATCAATTACTCGATCCAGCGATGTATCTTTGTTTGTAAGGGTTTTTGTGAAGTTTAGGAATCCAGTATAGGTAGATAACTCATATTCATCAAACCCATTGACTAGGATATTAAACTTGTCTAAAACTGGAGCATGACTTTGAAGAATTTCATCTTTTGAAAGGGTACTTGAAGTATAAGAACGATTACCAAATGTGGAATTACTGCCAAGTTCGTTCAAAATACACTAGTAATAATGAGCCTTACAAAGACAATGCCTGTTACAAGCTTGAACCAAAACATATTCCCCTATTGACAATATCTTCGTAGTCTTTGGTGGTCAGGTCTTCCAACAGTGTGCCGGAATAATTCCGATGAGCACAAATTGTGCTCTTTGATTAGCTGACCTCTTTTTATTCTTATGAAGCAGGTTTTATTCAAAAGAAGAACAAATAATTTGCTGCAACCTTCAGCACGACATTTAGATATATCGATGATGTTTTATCTATTAACAATAATTATTTTCAATCATATGTCTATTCAATACATCCCTGTGAACTCGAGATAAAACAAAAACACCAGAGTCTTCCATATCTGCTTGCTACTTACATATTTTATTGAAAATGAATATTAACGGCAAATTAACAACTCAACTTTATAACAAACGGGATGATTTTAGCGTCTTCATTGTCAAATTTCCATATTTATGGAGCAATATTCTATTTTCTCCCGCACATGGTATTTATATCTCTCAACTGACTCAATACGCAAGAGCTTGTTCTGTGTATGATCAATTTTTAAATCGAGGCAGGCTACTAACAAGCAAGTTGTTGTTACAGGGGTTTCAGCATTCTCGTTTTAAGCCAGCATTTTGCAAATTCTATGGTCGTTATAACGATCTAGTTTGCCAATGTAACCTATCATTGGGTCAAATGCTGTCTGACGTGTTTCATATCCATTGTTAGGCCGTTCTTAGCACATTTATTTTGAATATGGATTACTCCGTTTTACCTGATCAAGACATAGGGCTTGTGACCGGTCCACAAGAGATCCTTACTCCTTTCAGGCACCAGCAGGCATGTTTACGAAACTATCTTAGGACTAAGACGTATCCTAAGCATGTTACTTACTCAGGTTATCGAAGCTTTCCTTTTAAGACTCGCTATAAATTCATCCTATCTTTAGGACAGCATAACCCTTCTCCTAAGATCATCCTAAGTTTGTATAGACATGGCTACAACCATAATAGTCAAGCGAAAAGCTCACAGAAACCGTGAAAAGATATTTAAGGACAATAAAACCTCTGGTGTTCATAGTCTGAATGTTTAGATCATTCAAACTTCAAATCATGTGACTAAACCGTGTTAATTTTGGGTTTGCTCCTAGTGGAACCCAACCAGTGGAATTTCCAACTTGATAGTTTTTCTTATTTCAACGAAACTGTTCGGAGTGCATGCCTAAACTTGCGCGTAACAACCAATCAGACTCACTGACAACTAGGAGTATTCCCTTTTCAGCGCGTTAATTTTCTAGCTTAACACAAAAACCCCAACTTTTTCCAAAAACTTTTAAGGTTTTTGATTAATCCAGGTTTTTTTCTTTTGTAATAACTTCGATCCATAACCTCCATAATTTTGTTGTTGTATAAATGTAAATAATTTAATTCTTATTGTATCCTTGTTTCTGATTGGTCAAATTCCAATTGAGGAACGCAGGTTATTTTTGTATAACCTGGTTTGGTATGGGGACACACCCCCTTGACAACCAGAGCCGGAACTATTTTTTATTCTCTCTCTAAATGTACATTCCAGCACTGTTTTCAGCCTTCTATGGAATAGAAAGTCAACGTGTACAATAAGTTTCTTCGATTTGATACAGATATCGGTTTTTTTTGTTTTTGTCAAGTATTAGCATCTACTTGTACGCAAATCACTGTTGTAAAACATCTTTCTCTGTATGTATGGTCGAATAATAGATTAAAACACAGATATTATATTCCAAGTAAGCATTACCCTGTTCATTTTGAAATACATTTCTCACTAGGGAAGGGGGGGGGTGTTTCATTGCTTGATCCGTCTTTCAACAAAGCAAACAAAAATTCATACGTCACATTTTTATCACATGACGTCAGACACATTGACATGTGGATCGCGATTTGTCACTTGCTTACATATTTTCTTGTGTCGGATTTACTATTAGCGACACCGTTGCATACAAGGGTAAGTTTTCATGTAGTGGAAGTTTTGACAGAGTTAAAAGCCGCAAATTATTGCATTTTTGATATTTGAAGACTTACTTTGGGTAGATCTAGGCTTAAACAATGCATTTCCCCGTATTTTCTCAATCTGTCGGAGATAAGCGATTTCAAAGTCGATCTCTAAAGGGCAGCGAAATACGCATTTCATGCATAGCCTACACATATTTTCTGTTATGACAAACTTCACCTTCGATACAATAATTTAATAAATAGGCTAGGCTCTGTTGAACTAAGACAAATTGACAACAATTTAAGATGGCGACTTTCACACATATGTTGACGCTTCATCGTTGTTGCTAAGTGAATCTTTGCGCGGCTCAGTTGACTTGTATTTTTCCAAGTTTATGTACATTTTGATAAACGAAGGTTAGCATCTTTGTCTCCTGCATTAAATTATAAGGAATTACTTTAATTCTGGGGCAAGTTATACGAGTATACCTGGTTTGAGTCAGTTTACGCTTTATAACCCGCGAAGCGGATTATAAAAAAGCGTCATTCCTTAAATAATTAATGGAGGAAATACGCATTAGTTCACATTACTTTCCACAAAATATATACTTTTTCTTCCGTTATACATACTGTATGGCTGTTTGTCAATGCATATGTCAGCATTGATCAAAACCACAAATTGTTGTTGACATACATGTACCAACTGGATATCTCATTAAGCCATAGTATATGTCACAACTGGACGCAATTAGACACATTATCTTTAGCTCATTACACTAATATTTTATTTAATGACTCGTTAAAACACCTCTTATGAAGTATAATTTCAACATTGAACAAGTGATACAAGCTCTTAATTATTTTATATGATTTTGTTTTTGTAATTTTCCCCGGAATTATAAAAAAAAAGGTGTTTTGTTTGCAAATAAGAGATTCTGGAGTCCAACTTTTGTTGTGATTTGCTGCTTGATATGGATATCTAATAAAACATACCTAAAAGATTCAGATATAAACGTTCTAATTGTTTAGAAGAAAAATATTTATGAAAATGAAAACGTTACATATTTGTTAGCATTTTCTAAATCTACGAATACAATCTTAAAAAAGACATGCCAGTTAGAAAACAGATATATCGAAGAAATATATTAATTATTTTAGAATATTGAAACGAAATGAACAAATTTCAGATTAATCATTATATTCAAACGAGAGAGAAAAGTACCAATCCCGATCAAAATTGATAGAAATTACTAAAAATAATCATATATGTTAACTATATGCACTGTTCATCAAGAAATTAGTTTCCTTTATAAATTCGTTTAATTTGTAAACCATTTTACATCAAGGGAATGTAGTTTTCTGATCATAATGTTCGTTATGACTACTCTTTTATAATTCCGATCGGGCTTGGTAATAATATTTCTGAATTTTGACCATTTCATTTCAATTTCTTTTAAAAATATATTTCTCTGTTGTATCTTTTTTTCTAATTGACAAGTGTTTTTTTTTTTTTTTGAAGATTTTATCCGAAGATTAAAAAATATTAGCAAATAATGTTTTCAATTTTCATAAATATCATTTTATTTCAAAAATTAAAACGTCTATCTGAATCGTTTAGTCATGTTTTCTAAGATATTCATATTACACACCAAATCACAGCGAAATTTCGCCTCTAGAGTATCTTATTTAGAAACAAAGTACCTTTTTTATCATTCGGGGATAAATTACTGAAAATATCATATAAAATACTTTTAAAAGAGCTTTTATCACTCTTTCGGTGGTAAAATCATATTTCATAAGAGGTGTTTTAACGAGCCAAAAGATACAATTTAGTCTAATGAGCTACCTTAACTAGACGAGAAAAAAGATTATTATTGTCGATATGGCACGAGTGTTGTCTTGATGAGAATACAATCGTGACTAGACGATAGAAATGTGTTGACCAAAAAGATTTGTGAATGACAGAAAAAACACCACCACATTGTGAATTTCCCCAGTAAGTGCATACTGATTTCCCTATATCATTAAAGTGGTCTGGAGGCTGTACCGATGGTGACACAGATTTGGGAAGATATTTACGTAGATTGGGTAGTTGAGGGACAGAATGTCCATGAGTGTAAATACGACTACAAAAGAGATAGAGGCTGGTCGTATTTATATGATATTGAGTGATTTTTCTTATGCTTTTGCTCCAGCACGTGCTTAAAATTTGAAAGAGAGGGAGAGAGAGATTGGGATCGTCCCTACTGCTAATTTCAGCGAGATACTATGGGTATTTGAAGACTGTCGCCATGGATAAGCACGAGTAGGATGTACTAGCTTGGAATTTCGTGTAACAATTATGAAATCAGTCATGAAATAAAAAGATCGTGTCAGCAAAGGTTATGACTGACATCAGTGTTAAATTTCGTGTTCCAGCGATACGCAAAGGGTGCAGGTTTTTATCATGCTATTGTATTATTGTTCTCTAGTTCGATGCATGGCGGCTGTTACGTTTAGAATAAGTATCGGTTGTTAAAGTTAAGTACTTCGTAGGGTACAGAATTAGACATGACCGTTATGGGTCTCTCATGTGTCCTTTAAAGCAGCTGATGTCCCGTGTTATGGTAGGTATTGATATTACTTGTGGGACTTCATCTACAGCCGATGACGTCCCTTTGAGTGGACAATTCTCAAACCAAGAACAAACAAACAAACAATTGTTGATGTATGATTTTCATCTTTTCTTTCATTTGAAATCGGTCAGTGTTCAAATTGTTCAATTCAGCAGAAATTATAATCATACATAGAAATTAAAATTTAAAAAAAAAAATCAGATGCACTTGTAATGTGTAGGTCTTTGTGTTGATAAAGTTAGCGCTATAAATCTACGATGTATAATACGGGATTATCGAAGAGTGTGCAGTCATCGATATATACGTAAAATACATAAAGCTAACGCTTGTGTATTTCCAATCGGAGTCTGGATAATAACCCATGACTGGTGACATGTTGTGTACTACATCGGTGCACGTGTTGGCGACTTTGGTGCAGAGAAATACATCGAAATATAGCGCTTAACTCAGTTTATTAACAAAGAATACCTGCAATCAACCATTAATGTTTCCTTACCTTGTTTGTATCAATTATAGTCACTGGCACTCAACGCTTTTACGTATTTTTGCTGTATTTATAACTTATACAGCCTACCGAATCGACATTGGTAACTTCATACTTCCGGTTGCTAAATTTGGCACGATCACCAAAGAACGTGACGTCATGTGTGCAGTACGTCACTGTGTACATTGGTAACGTTGGGTATCCGGTGAAAAAAGGTATATATACCGGCGCCAGACGACACTCGGGGGATTGCGTTGGGGCATTGCGTTACGTTGAGTTGAACGCCATAGCAAATTAGCAGAGATAATTCAACATGTAAGTTGGGCAACAGTTATTAGACACCAATATCTCTTAAATTCTGAAATGGAAATTATTACCAAATTACTATGCAGATGCTACTTCGTTGGGTGCCAGTCGACCTTTTAACCCCCCCCCCCTCCTTTCCGTCCTTTAAAAAGGCTTTTATATAACGTAACATGAATATTGCTCACCAACTGAGACCAATACATATTTTTATTGTTAACCTGTAATTGTGTTTTTACCTGAGCACTGTAATAAATGCAGTAAAATTTCGGAGCTATATTTTTATTTCCTCATGAGAGAGATAGACCTCGGGCACGTTACAATTTTTGGTGGCAGCGGTGGGATCCTAAATTTTTAGATAAGGATCCTGTGATCGAACTCAGCGCTGTTGGAACTTTTTGGAGGATTTTTTTCTCTGGAATTTATTCTAAATAAACTCAGAAAATAAACTAGATTGATCTAACTCCGGATCTTTCAGAATTTATTGGTCAAATTTTTTTTTAAATCTATCCTATATACAAATGACTGACACAAACATTATTCAAGAATTTATTTTACAACATTATGACTGACTCGCCAGATTTAGAAGTGCAGTTTAATCCTGCAGTCCAGGATGATAGCAGACAGGAGAGGGGTTTTTGTCCTGATGCACACATAGGCCAGGGTGATGATGATGACACACATACTATATGTGGTCAAGATGAATATTTGAACAAGTTTCTTGCTCCAGCCTCATCACAGGGTTATGCAATAAAACGTCCTCTTTCTCTCAAGCCAGAGAACTTTGATGGTACGGCTGACTGGGACGAATATATTTGCCATTTCCGTGTTTGTGCAGAATTGGGGAACTGGAATGAAAGAGAAAAACTTTTAGCATTATCTGCAAGTTTGAGAGGTGCTGCAAGAACATTTTTTATGAGTTTGGCAAATTCAGAAACGTTAACATTTGAATCATTAATCAAGAATTTAAGTCAAAGATTCGGAAGTTTGAGGCAACAAAATCGGTGGCTCGCTCGATTTGAATCCAGGAAGAGACAGTTAGGAGAGTCAATTGCGGCACTGGGGGATGACTTAAGACAAATGGCACAAAAGGCTTATATAGGTCTTGATCAGACAGCAATCGAGGCCATTGCATTGAATCAGCTATATAAAACTATCTCTCTAGACATGAAATGCCGGTGCATTGATAGAGATTGCCGAAATGTTTCCGAGGCTGTAGATGTAATAGAGAGATATGAGGGAATTTTCGGTGAACAGATTGTAAAAAAACCTGTTGTGCGTGCTACCTCTGAGGGAAATGCTAAAGGGGAGAGTCTTGAAACACAAAAGATGTTTAGAGAACTGATCGATAGGATTGAGAAACTTGAAAGAAATATCAGCAGATCCTCAATTGAGAAAAATTGTTTCCTATGTAAGAAACCAGGGCATTTCCAGAGAGAATGTCATCTGAACCGTAAGAGGCAGGGTCCAATGGAAAATCAGAGGTATATGATCCAGGGTTCTCAAAGTAATCCGTATAACAGAGGGCCGATGCAGGGAAACGGGAGACCATCCCCTCAATGTTAGGCCACGGGGGGATGGATGAAAAAGGGCCTGCTATGGAGGACTGCCAGCGTTCGAATGTCAGATTGGGATCGTCTGGTGAACAGTTAGGAGAATGGGATAATGGGTTTTATCTAACTGGACTTGTATCTGGGGCAGATGTTTCATTTTTGCTTGACAGTGGATCTACTTCATCACTTTTATCTTCAAAACTGTATCAGTCTATTATGAAGGAGCACAACCTTCCCTTGAAGAGTGTTGCTAGAAAAATACGAGATGTTAACGATAATGAGTTGTCTGTCTTAGGAAGATTAGATCTTGAAATTCAGTTCAAGGAAAATAAGTACCCACTCACTGTTTTAGTTTGCGATATATCCCAAGATGCAATTCTCGGCCAAGATTTCCTATTAGAGCATGTCCAGAAAATAGATTATCGGAAATTACAGGTTTTTATAGGAGATGAAATTCTTAATTGCTGGACGGGGGGCAATGCCGCTATGGTGTGTCGAGTGACGGTTAAAGAGGCAGTCACTATTCCACCATGTTCACAGATGACAATTCCCGTGGGCATTCCGAACGCTTGCAGACTCTCTAAAGCAGCCCTGATCGAACCATCAATAAAATTGATGGGTAAGAAAGGTGTTTCAATTCTACCAGGAATAATTGACAGCAAATCTAGTTGTCATAAAGCAAATATTGTAAACTTTAGCACACAGGAAATAAAGTTGTTTCCAAAAACAAATTTAGGATTTTGTAAATCTTTATTAGAAGAGCCTATAGATTGCACTACGCATAGATGTGCCAGAGTACAGCTGGAGGACCCATGCAAGAAGAATGACAATTTTCCAGAACATCTTCAAGATCTTCTTAGAAGAAGCAGCATAAATTTAACAGAGGAAGAGAGGGGTAGATTTAAACAACTTTTAATGGAAAACCAAGATGTGTTTTCAAGAGATAAGGACGACATAGGGAGAGCAAAAGGGATAACTCACAGAATTGAAACTGGAGATGCACAACCTATGAGAACTCCACCCCGAAGGCTACCAATAGGAAAAAAGGATATAGAGCAACAAGAAGTGAAAAAGATGTTAAAGAACGGGATAATTGAACCTTCAAAGAGTGCCTGGTCTTCCGCCATTGTTCTGGTCCCCAAAAAGGATGGCTCTACAAGATTTTGTGTTGACTATCGTAAATTGAACGAGATAACCATTAAAGATGCCTATCCTCTTCCCCGAGTGGATGACTGTCTTGATGCACTTGCCAACTCTAAATGGTTCAGTTCAATGGATTTAAATTCAGGATTTTGGCAAGTGGGAATGGCAGACGAACACAAGGAAAAGACAGCATTTTCTACCAGTCTAGGACTTTTTCATTTTACTGTTATGCCATTTGGATTATGTAATAGTCCAAGTACCTTAAGTAGACTTTTGGAAGATGTTCTTAGAGGACTGCAGTGGGAAGAGTGTTTACTCTATATGGATGACATCATTGTACCAGGATCATCCTTTGAAGAAAGCATCAAAAGACTTCAAAATGTTTTCCAGAGATTAAGAAATGCTAATCTAAAGCTTAAACCTTCTAAGTGCAGTCTTTTCCAAAAATCTGTTGAATTTCTTGGTCATATTGTGTCTGAACAAGGGGTCCACACTGACCCGAAGAAAACAGAAGCTATCGGTAATTGGCCCATACCAAAGTCTGCCAAGGAGGTCAGGTCCTTTTTGGGTCTTTGCTCCTACTATAGGAAATTTGTATCAAATTTTGCAAAAATAGCTAGACCCTTACACAAAATATGTGAAAAGAACTCTCAATTCTCTTGGAACCTTGAATGTCAAGAAGCATTTCTTCAACTTAAAGAAGCCCTTATGACTTCTCCTATATTAATTTATCCAGTAACAGGTAAAAAGTTTATATTAGATACAGATGCCTCCGACCGAGCAACTGGTGCTGTCTTATCACAAGAACACGATGGACAAGAACATGTAATTGCTTATATGAGCAAAGCTATGAATAAATATGAACAGAATTACTGCGTAACCAGAAAAGAGCTGCTTGCTGTAATAAATGCCCTGAAACATTTCCATCCTTACTTATATGGCCAGGAAGTTATCCTGAGAACAGATAACTCTGCAGTAAGCTGGGTAAGAACTCTGAAGAATCCAAGTGGACAGGTAGCCCGATGGTTGCAAGAACTTGGGAATTACAATCTCAGTGTTACTCATAGACCAGGCCGGCAACATAGAAATGCGGATGCTTTGTCCCGAAATCCATGCAAAGTTTGCAGTAGACAAACCAGAGAAGAAGGTGAAGAGTATTGCACTCTTGTCCAAGGAAAGGAGTGTGAAGCTGTTAGAGTTGTCACGAGGGGGCAGACCAGCAGTGACCAACCAAACACAGAAATGCGAAAGGTTCAGCTCTACATTGAGGGATGGGAACCAGTAAACATAAGACAAAAGCAAGTTGAAGACTCAAACATAGGACCAATTCTATTAGCAAAAGAAGAAGATGACAGACCTTCATGGCAATCTATATCCAATAAGTCTTCAGTTCTGAAAACCTTATGGCGCCAATGGGATCGACTTCATGTTATTTCAGGGTTACTTTATTTACAGTGGATAAATGAACAAGAATCTTCTTACCTTCTTATTGTTCCTAAGTCACTGCAAAGAGAGGTTCTTCATAATTATCATGATATACCATCCGCAGGTCATCTGGGTACTGAAAAAACATTAGAGAGGATAAAACAAGGGTTCTATTGGCCTTCAATGAAAGACACTGTATTAAGCTACTGTAAGTCATGTGACCATTGTGCAGCTCGCAAACAAACAAAGAAAAGTAATCATGCCCCTCTTGGTTCATACCATGTTGGAGAGCCTATGGAAAGAATAGCCATTGATATCCTTGGTCCCCTACCTTTAACGAAAGCAGGAAATAAATACATCCTAGCAATGATAGATTGTTTTTCCAAATGGGTGGAAGCTGTTGCTCTTCCAAACCAAGAGGCAAGCACCATTACCAAAGCTTTTGTTGAAAACTTTGTGTGTCGCTTTGGTACTCCATTGCAGATCCATTCCGATCAAGGGAGAAATTTCGAATCGACCATATTCAAAGAAATGTGCAAAATCTTACAAATTGATAAAACAAGAACTACTAGCTATCATCCACAATCTAATGGGAATGTGGAAAGGCTTAACAGAACTTTGGGTGATATGTTGGCAATGTATTGTCATAAAAATCAACATGAATGGGATATTTTCCTTCCCCAGGTACTTATGGCATACAGAGCTTCAGTACAATCCAGCACAGGACAGACTCCTAATGCTATGATGCTTGGGCGAGAGGTAACCTTACCCATGAAGGCTTTTATTCAAGAACCTGTTGTTAGGAACAGTACAGATGAGTTAGATGAAGAAAATTATGTTTCTAAATTAAAAGAAAAACTTGCCAAGATTCATGAGTTGGGAAGGAAGAAATTAAACCAGAGTATAATATATCAAAAGAAACAGTATGATATTAAAGCCAAAACAAAATCTTACAAAGAAGGACAAGCTGTGTGGCTGCATGATACTTCAAGAAAGGTGGGGGTGTGCCAAAAACTATCCTACAGATGGAAGGGGCCTTATGTGGTCATTAAGAAAATTGATGATCTCACATACTTGATAAAGCGATCAAAGAATGCTATTGCCAAAATTTATCATGTTGACCGACTTCTACCGTACAATGGTGGTAAATCCATAAAATGGTTCAAGCAGTAAGGGAGAGATAAAAACCATTCTCAGTTCCTGTGATCTATGTATTAAACGCTCTACATGGATGAAGTTATTTTTTTTAAATTTTATTGTTGAATTGGCCAGTAATTAAGTTACTGAGTCGGGTATAGGGGCTGCTTGAATTGCAAGAGCCTCGGGAATAATGCTGGCGGTTTAGGGTAGTGTGAGGCGCCACATACTACTCTGTGTACCCTTGTGGTACGGGTAGACTTATACAGTGGCCTGATCATCCACTTGGTATAAAGTCGAGTTATTAATCATTTTGTAATCTTATTTATTTTATTTTTCCAATGAAGAGGAACTGAGGTGTGTGAGCAAAATTTTTACAAAAGCATCTTACCTAGAAGTCGAGTTGGTCCTTATTTGAACCCTGTTCATCAATACGCCCTTGATTAAATACTGGCATCCAACAGCAGTAGCATCATGGCATCCTTGAAAGAAAAAAAAAAAACAACTTACATTTTATGTTTAAATTATATCCTAATAATCATGTTGTTATAGGTGGGACTGTCGGGCCTGTAGAAGGACGTACCATACTAGGAGACAGATGATGCGTCACTTCCAAGATATACATGGAGACGTCATTAAATGCAGTCACTGCCAATACGAGCTCCCAGGCAGCAGGAAGTACCTGATGGCACACCACTTTGAGAGGCGTCATCCAGGACAGAAGGTATCCTACTCCTTCACTTCTAGATCTGCAACAGAGAATCGCTCCCCCAGTCCTGTATTTCCAGAGTACCATCCAAAACAGATTTCCCGCTGCCGGTCTCCTGTTTCCTCCAGAAAGTCAACTACAAATAGTAAAAGTCCACCCAAGACGAAATCTCATTTCAGGCCAAGACCAAAAGAGCAAACAGACATGCCAGAAAAGGAAGCCTGTCCACCTACTCTTTCAACTGGGACCCATCCTGAGCTGACCCCTTTACGCAGTCCTTCTCTATCAGTATCCCTAAGGAGCAGCCCGGCACCCATATCCCTATACGGGTTGGACCCAGACACAGTTACCAGCCCTTTGTTATCGATGCCAGTGATATTTGAGCCTCCACGAAAAGTTGTGCGGAAAACCCCTGATGCGGTTCCAGATGCAACAGCCATGAGTGAATCTGCCTCTGTACCCCAGCTTTGCTCTCCTGAAACCAGTGCCATTCTCTCCTTGTTTGAAGCCCAAATTCCAAACTTGTCTCCTTTGAAGGATTCCGAGTTAGACCATCGATGTCCCATAGAAGTGCTTCCAGCCACAGAGAAGCTTGAGGGAGTGCTCCCTACTGCTACGTTGGAGCCTGGACCTGCTGTTGTCCCGGAGACATCACTTCCCAAGTCAGTGGACACTTTCTCCTCAGCTCCACAGTATGTCCTTCACAAGTGTGAGACGACTTCCCCTACGGACGTATCCTCCACCCATGCTCATGATCCAAGGTTGTTCTTTGCCGGAGCCCCAAGCAGCACGAGAAATGACTTTGTTGCATGTCTATTGAGAAGAGCCAACATTGAGGCAAGGAGATCATCCGGACGCACTGTTTCTTGGGTTCCTTCAGGGGCAGCATCCATAACGAAAGTGGAGGAGCTTACTTTTCCTGATGGTCGGGTATATCGCCTAAAGAGTATTTTCACACCTGACCCTGAATACACCTTGACCGCGGAAGCCTGTTCTCAAACTTCACCAGCCTGTCAACAACAAGTCTTCCCTGATAAAAAGGATATGGCCACACAAGTGTCTACAAAACAGACTTATACTTTAGAGTGAATACTGATTGTGAAGTGCGAACTTTATTGACTGTAACATTATGGACTTAGTGAACTTTCAAAATTCTCATTGTATATATACATGTATTCCACAATTTATTAGCATATTGTTAACCAAGATTCACTATGTACAGTTCATTGTCTTCATCATCATATTGTATATATTAATCATAATGTGAAATATCTGGTGAGTATGTGTAAATGCTCTATTTACATTGCACATATTGTATATAATCATAATGTGAATTGTTTAATGAGCATGTTGATAATTATAATTAATTTCACTTACATTGTATATTATTGTTATGACACGAATATCTTAGGTGGTGAGTATTTTTAATAATTAATTGTAACATTCGAGGACGAATCCTTTTATTTTTGGAGGGGGATAGTGTAATGTGTAGGTCTTTGTGTTGATAAAGTTAGCGCTATAAATCTACGATGTATAATACGGGATTATCGAAGAGTGTGCAGTCATCGATATATACGTAAAATACATAAAGCTAACGCTTGTGTATTTCCAATCGGAGTCTGGATAATAACCCATGACTGGTGACATGTTGTGTACTACATCGGTGCACGTGTTGGCGACTTTGGTGCAGAGAAATACATCGAAATATAGCGCTTAACTCAGTTTATTAACAAAGAATACCTGCAATCAACCATTAATGTTTCCTTACCTTGTTTGTATCAATTATAGTCACTGGCACTCAACGCTTTTACGTATTTTTGCTGTATTTATAACTTATACAGCCTACCGAATCGACATTGGTAACTTCATACTTCCGGTTGCTAAATTTGGCACGATCACCAAAGAACGTGACGTCATGTGTGCAGTACGTCACTGTGTACATTGGTAACGTTGGGTATCCGGTGAAAAAAGGTATATATACCGGCGCCAGACGACACTCGGGGGATTGCGTTGGGGCATTGCGTTACGTTGAGTTGAACGCCATAGCAAATTAGCAGAGATAATTCAACATGTAAGTTGGGCAACAGTTATTAGACACCAATATCTCTTAAATTCTGAAATGGAAATTATTACCAAATTACTATGCAGATGCTACTTCGTTGGGTGCCAGTCGACCTTTTAACCCCCCCCCCTCCTTTCCGTCCTTTAAAAAGGCTTTTATATAACGTAACATGAATATTGCTCACCAACTGAGACCAATACATATTTTTATTGTTAACCTGTAATTGTGTTTTTACCTGAGCACTGTAATAAATGCAGTAAAATTTCGGAGCTATATTTTTATTTCCTCATGAGAGAGATAGACCTCGGGCACGTTACACACTTGTGAAAATTTAATTTTGTGTGATCAAATGTTTCACGTGTTGATCTAATCGTACAACGTTTCCTGAGCTGGATGATTGTGTTATTTTTTCTGCAATAAACACATTTTGTTGTTGTTTTTTGTTTTTGTTTGTTTGTTGTTTTTTTTTTTGTTTTTTTTTTTGTCTATGACTGGTATTTTCGGATTAACATTTTTTCCCCGTATTGATTCTTTGAGCCTCGTTGAAACGGAAAAGAAAGGCAATCCTTGGATGCTTTATCTACCGGGAAGTCTCTTTTTTTCTCGTTCAGTGCCGTCCATTGCATAATTCTATTTACGTGTTGTAAAAACATTTTTTTCTTCATTTTTTTAAACTGAATAATGTGCATTAAATATAGAAGCACAAAAATCCCTTCAATTTCACCTGATCTTCAAACAAAACTTCCTTTTTAAAAATTTGAATTTATTTTTTCAAGTTATATAATTAATCAAGTAAAGAACAAAAATATTCCTTCACACACGTTTACATGACGCGATAACACTGTCTCATTTTTTCTTTCAGTTGATAGAGTAGTGATAGTAGAACTATCCCCCGGGTATCAAATTGGCTATTTATCCCCCACGAGAAATATTATCTCCTACACGCAGATTTTAGCTTGCTTCAATTTGATTAGTTGATCAGATTCTATGAAATTCTCAATTGCGTCATTAGACCGCTGCTTTCTCAATTGTTGATTTCAATTCAATTTTTCATCGGAGGTAACAAAAATCATAAAATGACAACTAGTCGCATCATATTATAGGATTAAACATTCTTTTTGAAGAATTTATCGATGTGTAAACTCTGGACATTTTACTCACAAACTGAATAAAAGTGCGAAGTACTTTTATGTTAAGTTTGTGAGTAAAATGTCCGGAGTTTACACATCGATAAATTCTTCAAAAAGGATGTTTGATTCTTATAATTCCAATTCATTCACTTTGTTAACAATTGCAAAAATTTGAATAGTTTCGCCGCACTATGTTATTTGTTTTAAGGCGTGTATGAATACATCGCGTTTTTCGGATTTATTGATGTATAAACTCTTGTTCAGCTGTATTTTTGTCCAATCAAAACAATTGTAATAAATAACATTGGAATTATTGAATTATATTTCGGCGTATCTTACTTTATTTAGAAACTGCATAGTTACCTTGATCAATCCATTCATACGACCATTAAAGGAAGTGAACATGAAAAAAATATTTGTTGCATAATAAACTTAAAAGACCTCCTGAAACTAAATAGTGTGGACTGAATCTAATTTGCTTGTTTCTATTACGAGATTTGATCAATTAAACGCTCTAAGTTAAAGGTTTATGGAGGTCATCCATTATTTCCCAGTATGCATCTGTGCTCTGACGTAGATGAGACACATTGCTGTTGTTGACTAGGTCACTATTATACAGCAGAAATTTATGGATTCATATTAGAATTGATGGATAAGGTTTTGGAGCAAAAAGAATTGAAATCAAATTTAATTACAATGCATTAAGAAAAAGAAGAAAACACTCCCTCAAAATATCTCCAGCTCCTCCAACTTTTGACCTTACTCAGAAGCACTAGTGCTGTTATATTTCAAGATTCCAAATCAATTTTATTAGATTTTAAAATATTTGGAGATAATTAAGGTGACTGTGTCATAAAAGTACAGCAATATAGGCATATAATTTATATATTTTATAATAATTGATGTACATGGACCACACATAAATTTCGGAGATGCGATTTACAGTTATATCATTTAATTACTCTAATAAAAATTACTTATTCAGAATCTGTATCAAAGTCTGAGGTTTCAAGAAATCCTTTATAACTGCAGTGCTTTTAGGAAACGCTCCCTTAATTTATGTCACAACAAATGAGGGTAAAACTACTCTGACCCCCCCCCCCCCAGGCTGACTGCGTCTGACCTAGTTGATAAACTGACGTCTGTAGGCCATACATTTTGATACTAGCATGCCTGCAACAGAATTGTTACTGTATTCTATCACGTGTGTGTGTAATTGGAAATATTTACACACAAATGCCATGTTATGTTTTGATTTAAAACATGTGAATACAGAAGGTATTTTTCATTTTCGTGTTTTTCTTACTTGTTTAACAAGTTGTTATCCAAGTCCTCTGAGACCCTTCCTCTCTGGATACATAAATCCATGGATAAATGTAAGCTGTATCAATTATAACAGGACTTAGACACACCATGTCAAAATATGGGTGTAGAGAACTCCACTTGATGTGTATATCCATGTAATCTGACACAAAATGTTCAAACTCATGACAACAAAGACACCCCTTGAATGTACGTAATTCCTCTCTCATTAAAATAAATTGCTGGTAAAGAAGAATTATTCATAGAAACAATTTCTTCCTCTGTAACATCAGGTTCAAACTGATATCCCATATTTAATTCACTTTCTGCTGATGACATTTTAACGTTGATGCTTACAATGTGCCAAAAATACACAATGTGTCCTACTGACATCAGCATCAGTGCTGCCCTCTAGTGGATGCTAAGAGATAACCCAGCAGGGAGGTAATAATTTTTTCAATATGGCAGCTCCCAAGGATTGAAAAGATTAGTTAATCTTTATGAAATATCTCCCTGCTAAAGAAAGCTACATCTTAATGATTTTCAGAATTCATTATATTGCGAAATGTGCATCTGGTGCATCAAAATTGGTACCGTATAAGTTTTACATACATCAAAATGACAAATTTAAACCCTTTGTCACATTTTCATGATCACTTCCTTTAAATGTAGAAAAGTTATTGTAAATATTTCCCACATAAAAGTACATCAGTATAATAGAGGATTCATTGTTCACAGGCTTTTGTGGAGGATAGCTCATTTACCAATCATTCAGAGAAAAGAGAAGCTTTCCTTAAGAGAAACCTTCGGAAAATACATGTGTTGTTCTTGCCTCGAGTTTGCCAAATGACCACAACCCCTCACACAACCAGAGGATAGGTGTACTTTATAATCTTGATATTCAACGGCGATTTCATATACATGTATATTAGAATGCGAAAATGAATATCCGCAATTTTGTTTTTAATTTCCAAACTTCATATACATAAAACAAATCTTCATATCCTGATCATTTTCAGTAGAACAGTTGAACAAACTTAGATATCTTAGTCTCTTTTTACAAAATGAGATGCTCCTATATGTCGAATAAGGAAGGTCGCAGGGAATTCGTGCGGTTTTCTGGTGGCTGTTAGGAAAGGTCGAATCGTGTGACTTCGAGCCCGATCACGATGTCTTGGACGCCCTCTAATTCGAGTAATACTGGGTCTTGTGGAGGAAACTGGAGGGGAAAATGTAGACTGAATCACTCTCTCCACGTGCATCACTCTCCGATGGCTATGTGTGATCAAGAAAACGTCCCGCTACAATTTAAAAGTGTTAAATGCTTTCAAAAATCAGTTCTACTGAAACTGTAATTTCACAGTTAATGACTTTTCTTTAACCAAAAGATGCTGCAGAAAACATGTACACACTTAGATACTTTAATTTATTCTAATAAAAAATTCTTTAAGAGAAAATAAAGCTTCAACTTTCCACACTAGGACCTTTGGTCCTTTGATTTACTGTAGTAGATCGCTTGGGGTTTCTTCTTCTTCAAATTTTGTCGTAGTAAATAGTATCATTTGAAACAATAGAACGTGACATGTTTTCAAGCAAAACTAAATTTCAATATTTTTGATATGTGTTAGGATTACTTGATCTAATATTCGATAAAATTTGTTATATCTTTATGTTACGATCACATAGTGATAAAGAAACAATGGATATATACATGTACATATACACACCATGCTTTTTGTGTTCTGCGACCGTATCTCAAACTTTATTCATTTAGGAAATAATGATCGCGTTTTCGTGTACATTGATTTATGCTCCAGGATAATTTCCGAGGTCGACGAATGTTGTTTTTAAATATAAAAGCCAAGGCTTTTATATTTAAAAAGCATTTCGAGACCAAAGAGGTTATCCTGCAATGTTCACGAAAACAAGAACTTTATTTCTATTCCACTTCAGCTCAGAAATATATTTTTTAAAAATATTTTTTTTTTTTTTTTTTTTTTTTTTTTGCTGACGAAAATGATGAGATGGTAGGGGTATTATAAAACTATTTTGAAAAAATATTTCAAGCATTAACTTAGATGTTAACGGATTATATCAATTGCCTTCAATATAGTTCAAGAAAACTTGTCTTTGTATCGCCATGTTTACATGTGTATCGCTCTCGGAATGCAGACAATTGGTTTATAGTGAATGACAAATGTTCTTCAGTCACCTAAGAATTTTTTACAACATATTGATTGGTTTTTATGATAATGAAATTGAATTATCAGTCATCGACTTTATTGCTGCTTTAGCAAAACGCGAAGTGCAATCGAGATGTGAATCAATTTTCATAATCAGTTAATACATATGAATGAAAGGTGAAGATAACGAACAGTGATCAATCTGATAACTCCTACAAGCAATACAAAATAGATAGTTGGGCAAAGACGGACCCCTGGACACACCAGAGGTGGGATCAGGTGCCTAGGAGGAGTAAGCATCCCCTGTCGACCGGTCACACCCGCCGTGAGCCCTATATCCTGATCAGGTAAACGGAGCTATCCGCAGTCAAAATCAGTGTGCCAAGAACGGCTTAACAATCGGTTTGAAACACGTCAGATAGCATTTGACCCAATGATAGGTTGTATTGACGAACTAGATCGTTATAACGACCATAGTATTTGCAAAATGTATATCGTCGAAAAATGACAGCGGCATTCCTTTGATATTTGCAACAACCGTGGTAGAATATCATTTTTATCTCAGTTGCAATGTATGCGCTTTTTCAAACTTAAAAAACCGTAGGAAAATTCTAAAGTTATCAATTTTATTCACTCAAGAAAAGGAGAGAGCGTGAGACTCCATTCACTATATTACATTCATGGGATAATATCTATCTTTTGTTAAAAATCATAATACAAATTCTAAGTTATCTATCTTATTCAAATGAAAAGAGATTTCAGCAAAAACAAAAACAAAACAAAACAAAAAAAACAAAAAAAAGAACAACAAAAAACAACTGTGAAATAAGCTATAAAGGATTCATTTATATGATGCACGTTGAATATCTTATTTAGTTTTCAAAAAAAAATAAAAAGTTGAAAATTTTACATGCAATAATCGAAGTGAAAACTTTGACACAATTCAGAGAAGTAAACTTGGAATTACACGTTGTATATAAAATCCTCATTGATTTCCTGTAACAGACTTTAATATATTTTGATTTATCATCATGATAATCAGAATGATACTCAGATACAAACAACAAGAGTTGCATACATTTTCATTTATCACGGTAAACTATACTATAAAAGTAACTAACTATATAGATCCCAATGTCATTCTTGTTTAGGTTTTCTGAGTTGTAGTTTTGACACTCGGGGATCTCCCTATTACAGGGTGGTAAATAAGGTGTCAACTTCTTCAATCGTCATTAATAAATAACAATTTCAACCAACAATATGTATTCTGTAGTTAATTGCCAAGAAAAATAACAAAGCTTCAGGACATGAGAAAACCGGTTTCTTCGAATAGGATTTTATATTCTTATAAAAATGGAGAGCATAAATAATATTTTGTTAGGGTTAGTTGCTATTTTTTTTTATATTTATCGTACGACAGTCTGAAAGAAAAGTGATTTGATAATTGATCTATCGAACGATAACACAATCTATTTACAGACAGACAGACAGACAGATAGATAGATAGATAGATAAATAAATAAATAAATGGTACCAAATTTTGAACGTTGTTTGGATTTATATTTCTAATTATTGGATACATATACCATAATTTTTTCTCATTTTTTAATTTCATTCTACATTTTGATCTCCTATGAGACTAATGACGGTCCGTAAATTTTCTCACATGATTCATGTAATATGGTCACCTTTGGAATGTCGTTTACAGTTCAATCAATATATGGAGTAATATCCCACATGGTGTGACGTCAATGACTAACAAGTATTCCATTCCAAGTAAGTGATCAGCTGGTTAAGAATAGGTAACCAATGTGAATACTTTTGGCAAAATAAGAAATTTTCAACATTGTTTAGCATTGTATTTCTTCCTTTCTGGTATACAACATTTGTATGTCCCCTACTACTTTGAAACATACCTTTAGTGGTTCTTCTAACAATCGGAAATTTAAATGAACAGAAAAAAGGATAAAATTAGCCAAATAAAAAGTTTATAAAGCAATGATAATACTACTGGAAAGCAATGAAATTCAAAAATGCTTCAAATTTTCCTTCACAACTTGATTGCAGATCTCAAAGTAATGCAGTTTATTGCGTGGGCAGATGGATACAATCGCTGGAGGGTCCACACGGAATCAACTGTCACCACGCAAATGTCTTGGGTCTGTCGACAATGTGTAAGGAAGATGGCGTGCTTTTCTATATCATTCTCAAGGTAGTTGTTGGTGCGATAAAATCTTTATGATATGGTATGTCACTTACTCTCTGAAATTCGATTGTAGGTTAATATAATGCTCAAAGTACTCACATGAATGGAACCTTCCTCACAAAACTCAGATAAAGTTTCTATTGAGCATCCAAATTCATTATAACAGCACATTTCTACTATTCCAGTGTTAGTCTGACGCTTTTCAATGAAGTTATTCATCTGTTTTCCAAGCGTACCTGTTAAAAAGACCACAATACCATTACATGGGAATATTATATATAAGGCTAGCGTGATTCCCAAAATTTGCCTCAAATTCCGTTCATATTGACCAGAACAGCTCAAAAGTGTTCAATTCTTAAATATACATGTAAATGTACTGTTTATTTTCGTAATTTTGCGACTGTAAATGAACTTGTATCCTCTTTACATTAAATCTAGTAATTCGAGCGGTTTGAAAATCGACTCAAACTATGTTTTAAAAGATGCTAAATTACACTGATATATCACTTATGCTTAGAATGCGACCGAAATGTGCTCAGGGTTAGCAGTCAACACAATTTATCCAGAAAAGTATAAAGGGAATATTAGACACATGAAAACAAAAGTACGTACCACATGTCCTTCTATCTTTAGTAAACCAAAAATGATAAAAGAATTAGACATGTTACATGAGAAATATGTTTTGGTTCTAGCTGACAAAGCTTAAACATTTTGACTACGGTTAACTCCGTTTACCTGATCAAGATTTAGGGCTCACGGTGGGTGTATATATTTAGAAATCTCGATAACGTTTTATCTATGAACAATAATCATTTTCATTTATATGTCGATTCGATACATCCCAATGAACTCGAAATAAGAGATACCACAGAATCCTCTACATCTGCTTTGTACTTACATACTTTATTGGAGATAGATGTTAATGGCAAACTAACAACTCAACTCTATGACAAACGGGTCATGACTTCATCTTCATTGTCAATTTCCCATATTTATATAGAAATATTCCATTAGTACTTTTATATGGTGTTTATGTCTCTCAACTGATTCGTTACGCAAGAGCTTGTTCTGTGTATTATCAGTTTTCAAATCAAGACATGCTACTGACAAACAAGTTCATGTTACAAGAGTGTCAACATTTTTGTTTAAAGTAAGCATTTCGCAAATTATATGGTCGTTATAACAATTTAGTTTGCCAATGCAACCTCTCGTTGGTTCAAACGCTGTCTGACATATTTCGTACCAATTGTTAAACGTTCTTCACACACTGATTGTGATTACGAATTGCTCCGTTTTTCTAATGAAGATAAAGTGCCCATGGCGGGTGTGACTGGTTGACATGGAATGCTTACTCCTCCTGGGCAACTGATCTCATTTTTTGGTATATTCAGGGATGCGTGTTTCCCCTACTCTTGATTTTGTATTCTTTATAGGAGTTGTGAGATTGATCATTGTTTGCTATCTTCCCCTTTTCATTTAAAGACATTGGACTTCACTGAATAACCACTTTAAACATATTGGAAGCTATTGGATTACCACTTTAAATACATTATTACTAGATCGTTCCATTGCACCAAAATGGATTGGTGTTTATATTTTATATTTTCTTTCGATCATTCTTAAAGAACTTTTTAATCCATACTTTACATCACATATTTTGGAGGAGTTAATCCTTATTTTGCAATTACTTCTTTTAGGCTTGATCTGCAGAGAATGAATTGATTGGTATACTTAAAATACATGACGAACCATACATGACTACAGGGTACGTATATAAAGAATAACATGTGTTTTTCCAATTGCTTATTAAACATCTTTTGTGACATATTAATGTCAGGTTAAATCTACTTATATCAAAATCACTGTCCGACAGTTATGTAAATATATTCGCACGCTTCGGCGAGGGTAAGATTTTCCCGTTTTCGAAGATTCTCACTCAGTGCAGTCAGACATATAGGTATACTAACCCGCCCACCCATGTGAGATGAATTTTGTGTAACTATGCTATAATCTACTATTTTCTTTTGTCTTTGTAGATTATGAAAATCACAGATTTATTTCTATGCAATACATTGTAAGAAACTGCACTTCCGAGAGCGCTTTTATACCTACACAGGTGTGTATATTTATTTCATAAATTACTTATGATAGTTTAAATGAAACGAATAAAAACATAATTATACCCCCGAACGAAGTTCAGGGGGATATATAGGAATCACTGTCAGTCTGTCCGTCCGTCTGTCTGTTTGTCTGCAGATTCGTGTCCGGGCCATAACTTCTTTGTTCTTTGACATAGGCATACCATATTTGGCACACAGGTGGATCACCATGAGACGATGTGTCAAGTACCTTCATGACCTCCATATGACCTTGACCTTTGACCTCAAGGTCAAAATTAAAGGCTTTTTTTACAATGGATTTGTGTCCGGACCATAACTTCTTTGTTCTTTGACATAGGAATACCATATTTGACATGTGAGTGTATCACCATGAGACAATGTGTCGAGTAACTTCATGACCTCTATATGACCTTGTACTTTGACCTCAAGGTCAAAATTGATTATAGGGTTTTGACATAGTCATACCATAAGACATGAGTGTATCACCATGAGACTGTCATGTACATTCATGACCTCTTTATGACCTTGACATTTGATCTCAAGGTCAAAATTATAGGTTTATACCATGGATTTGTGTTCGGACTATATCTTCCATTTTCTTCTACAAAGACATACCATATTTTTACACTCAGGAAAGAGGTAATATATACCTATAGAAAAATATACCTATTATTAGATTGGGGTAAGCAGGGGGTATTCTTAGTGAGCATTGCTCGCAGTACCTCTTGTTATATTTTGTAATGAAACTCATGTATATAGGTTTTAATTGCCAATTTGAAATGTCATTTACGTGTCATTGTTTTCATCGAACGATCAAAACAATAAAAAAGAAGAGATGTATTACTTTCAAAACATTTGTAAATATAAATTTAAAAAATTTAAAATATTTGTAATGTATACTTGACAAATCATGTTACTGTTTTGTTTTATTTTTAAAAATATGCACAGTACAATTGTATCACCTGCAGACCATTTAGTACAATAAGGGGACACTCAGTTCTAAGTCTGTTCGTCCGTTTCTCTGTCCAGATGAGGGCACAAAATAACGTTTCTGCAGGCAACATCCTAATTACGGAGTATATCGCACAGGAGAATATTGTTTGTAACTTAAATCAGTGTAATTTTGCATTCAGAACTAATTTTACCCATATGAATACCTTCGTCCCTTTTCTTTCGTGTTTCGGCGTATCTGGATCCACACAGACTTTGTAAACCAAGGCGCAAGTCCTCTCCACAAAGTCTGTAGTATTCAGTGTTGAAGGTGAGAGGTTCGTTTGCTAATACCATATGACCAAACTGAATAGTTAGGAAGCACAGCACAGCAATGGAATTCCACAATTCGTTAGACTTGCGCTGAAAAAAGGAACATGAAATTCAAAATATATAGATGTATTAAAATTGGAGAGAAATCTGAATAGTGTGGTATTTAAGATATGATGCCATGTACGTTATGTGCAAAGAGTTGTGTGTAAAAAATGTTACTTGAATTTTGAGTTTGGGTGTTGTACTTTGATAAACTAACTTTAAAAACTACTTGAACGTGCATCATAAGTATACTATCAGATCCTCAAGAGCAATTAACTGAATGTAATCGTTCTTTACAGCAAAAATCATATTGTTAAAAGGCTTGTCACAATCATACATTGGGTTGTTTGAGTTCGTTTTGAACACCATCTTAAATTTCCTAAAACTTAGGGATGACCACTGCAATCAAGAAACAAACAAGAGTAAACAAACAATATCAATTTATTTGTAAATGTACAAAATTAAAAGGTACGTTTCCGGACGACACTAAAGTATCATATGCAAAAACAACAACTGACAACGCCTTTGAATTTTCAGTTGTTCAACGTGCAATACTTACTATACTATTAGTGACAATCTCTCTCGCACTCTACGCACTGCACAACCATCGCAGTACACCGGATAGAGACGACACAAGCAAAACCACTGGTGCCAGGTGACACCCCCCCCCCCCGCACATTCATATCCTACTACACTCCCCTCTCATTTAAATTTTATGTGCACTTCAGCGCCTTAAGATTATATACATAGTTTATAAAGACATATGTATGGCAAAGGAGTTATGGTATTTAAGGCCATGTCTTATGGAACAAGTCTAAGTGTATCCTCTCTATGCACTCCAGAGTGGTGCTTTGTCATTGGGCATTACTGCAACTGTTTTAACAAAGTTCGTGATGTCTGATTCATATTATACCAATAGATCGTCTATTTCACTCTTAAATACTTCAATCATCTTGTACAGGTTCAATACTTCGAGTAATCTTGTTAACTGACTCTGTGGATCCTTGAAGTAAAGGATTCAAGTTCGACAGCATTATGATGCATGTAATTCCTGACTATCAACTATAAACTCTACCCAGCAAGTAGGAGCTAAACTGCTATATGACAAGTTGTAGATAACGAACAGTAATCAATCACATAACTCCTATAAAGAATACAACAGTCTCGTTTAAAGTCAGCATTTTGCAAATTTTATAATCGTTATTACGATATAGTTTGCCAATACAACCTGCCATTGGCTCAAATGCTGTCTGGCTTGTGTAAAACTTATACGGTACCAATTTTGATGCACCAGATGCCCATTTCGTCAAATAATGTCTCTGCAGTGATGATCAACCAAAATGTTTGAAATCCGAAATAATGATAAACTTGCTAGAGCTATTTTAGGGAAAAACAGTGTGCCAAAAAGTGGAGTCAAATTCGTCAAAGGATAAGAGCTATGCGTGAGGGAGATAATCCTTAATTTTGAAATGAATTTCTAAATTTTATAACAGCAATCAAATATACATCCTTATTTTCAAGCTAGTAACAAAGTACGTAGATACTGGGCTGTAGATACCCTCGGGGACTAACAGTCCACCAGCAGAGACCTCGACCCAGGGGTCATAATGTAAAACTTATACGGTACCAATTTTGATGCACCAGATGCGCATTTCGTCAAATAATGTCTCTTCAGTGATGCTCAACGAAAATGTTTGAAATCCGAAATAACGATAAACTTGCTAGAGCTATTTTAGGGAAAACAGTGTGCCAAAAAGTGGAGTTTATTACCAATTGTTAGGCCGTTGTTGGCACACTGATTCTTACTACAGATTACTCCGTTTACCTGATCAAAATATATGGTTAATGGCTGGTGTAACCGGTCGACAGGGTATGCTTACTCCTAGGCACCTGATCCCAACTCTGGTATATACAGAGTTCCATGTTTGCCTACCTCTTTATTTTATTTTATGCAATAACCAATTAATCTTTCGGAATATGATAAGTGATATCCTGTAGGCGAGCAATGAAGTTTCGAGTTTTTTAATTACAAAAATCCTTCTTCCTAGAACTCCTCATATATTTTGCGCAATAACCAAATTATGTTTTGGAAGATAGCTGATGGTGTCTTGTAGATGTAACATAAGTTTTCGAAAATTTCATTTTCACGCTTGGGGCAAAATGGGGGTAGAAACTACATTTTTCTTCAAACATCAGGTTCCCAGAACCCCTCTTACATGTTATGTAGTAGCCAAATCATGTTTTGGAAGATGATTAGATATGTAACAAGGTTTCGGAATATTCATTTTTATCCTGGGGACAAATCTGGGTCTTTACGAATCCTGCTTTCAAGAACTCCTCTTACAATTTGCGCAATAGCCAAATCATATCTTGGAATATGATTGGTGATGTCCTGTAGATGAGCAGTAAGATTTTGAAATTTTCATTCTTGGGTCCATATGGGGGTAAAAATCGACGTTTTTGTCACAAAAACAAAACCCTGGATCCTAGAAATCGTCTTAGATTTTGCGCAGTAGCCAAACCTTTTTGGAAGGTAATTGCTGTCGTATAGTTGTACAATAATGTTAAAGAATTTTCATTTTCCCCTGGGAGCCAATTTGGGGGTTGAAAACATTTTTCTACAAAAAAAGACCTGATTCCAAAACTCCTCTTATATTTTATGCAGTAGCCAAATAATCTTTTAGAAGATGAATGGTGGTGTCCTTGAGATGTGCATATTAAGTTTTTGAAATTTTCTTTTTCTCCTTGGTGGCAAATGGGGTTAATTTCTGGCAATGTAGTGGTAATGTATTCCTCCCAGAGACCCAGAGGTCATATTCTCACCTGAGCATTTTATGCTAAATTCTATCATGTATATTCAAGTAAATTATGAAATAGCTATCGTGACTGCTTTACCAGTTACACAATTACGACGTAGAGTATATGTATACCTAAAGGCAATCATGTGCGTGCGGGTAATACTGTCTTACGCCAGCATCTAGTTTGTTTCACATTCCTTTGAGAATTTTTCACTCACATTGAGACTTAACCAGCTGTAATTGATGTACCACAAATTAAGATCTATGCTTGGCGATCAGAGCTGCAGCAGTCAGGTTTCACTAACTCGCTAATACCTGCCGCGACACGCGAGTTCGATTTATAAGGTCATGTCCGAAAGACCCGTGATACACACTCCTAAATGCCGAGTGTTTGGCAAGGGAGCAAGTACTACCTATGTTTAAGGCTTAATTTTTACACAGTCATGGCACGAGAGGGGCTCGAACTCATGACCTCCCGATAACAAAAAATGTTTAATGATCAAAGCCATAGCAGTGAGAATTCTTTATCGTCTCGACGCCTGCCACGATACAGGACCTCCGCTGTTTAGGTCATAACCGAAAGACCGAAGATTCTCACTTCTAATGCCTAGCGTTTGGCGAAGGAGCAATCGTCACCCATGTTTACGTTTTATATTTCATGCAGCTATGGCACAAGCAGAGCTTGAACTCACGACATCCCGGGTTACAAAACAAACGCTCTACCACTAAGTTACCGTTGCCCTCGGCTCTATAAAATGCTTCAAATTTAACAGCTCTCTGCATGGCCTCATTAAGACATCATGTATCCCAAACTCGACCTCAATTCGACACACGTTCATCCACATGATCTAATGAATATAAAGGAGTTATGTTTCGGAAGAGACTCATGTCGGCTTTATAATTCATTTAAAAAGTACCCATTTCCAAGGGATATCAATCTTCATATTTCTCTGCTTTACCAAACCTAATGTGCACATCACCTAATTCGATGTCTAGATTCCTTTTCAATAACAATTCTTATTAACCACGCTTTTAAACATTTCTCCCATTTTAGCTCACCTGAGATGAAAGCTCTGATAAATACCGTCCGTCGTGTTTAACATATGTTAACTTTTCACATTTCCACTTCTTACCTAGATTGATCTGGCAGTCTAATGGTGAGAGTGCTCGCTTCTCATAGACTCCTCATAATTTTTTTAAAGATTAATAACGATATTAACTCGACGAAATTGAAGTGCAAAGGTAGTCGGAATAGAAAATCGTTACCCGATTGTCGTTCCTGATTTCCTGAATTTTTGACGTCATAAGAGACCACGCTCAGATTTGAGAATAAAAACAAAAACACACCCATAGACAATGTATTCGCAACTGGAAGTTTTTTAATGATGAACCATAGTTTGTTATACAAGGATATCACTTTGAACTCATAATTAATGCAAATACCAGCCACATCGACGATGAAAAAAACATCATCCCCGAACTCTTGCATGACCGCAAAAATGGGGGGTGGGGTGATAATGCAACTTTCAATATATAATTGTTAGACCTAATCATCTTCAATTTATTTACTTATATATTCAGTTTCAAAAAATTCTGATCAGAACAGCTTCATACGACTATTTCATAGTCAAATTTCATTTCTAAGTTTCAAATCAGATCATGTTTATACTAAATTATGAATATCTGTACTACCGTCATTATACAGTCAACGTTTTGCAAGATTTTCTCGTCTTCACCGTGCTTGCAGTTGGTCTGTAGACGAAAATAGTTAAAACTGCATCTGGTGGAAGATTTAATTTCATAAACCCATTAGTTTTTGCCAAAGTAGAGTGTATACAATAACGCAACTGATCCTCAACCCACTGAAAATGATTGTCAAACAATTTCGAGTTCTGTGTTCTCGGTGTAAATTTCACAGCCAAGACTTTCTGAACGTTAGATCATTTAGACAAAAGTATATAGAAATACCTGACTTGCTATATTACAGTTGAATGTAAGCACATTGAACATTTTGACGGCTAAAACCTGCAGATGTTAGTATAAACAAATACACATTTTGCGTCAGGCTGATCTCGTTTGACGTCATCAAGCAAGGGAGATAAGTCATCTTACTATTTTGATACTTCACACCACAACAACATTTGACGGTCTGTAGCGTCTGTTACCTTACGATTTTTTCTGAATGACTTATTTACATATGTTAAGTAATTAAAGAAGAACACATTTTCGTGCAAAACAAATTTTTTTGACAATCGTCTCCTATGACCTTTAAGGACCCTATTTTGTCAGTCGTGTAACGTCATGGATTCTCTGGAATTTGATTTAGTACCTCGATTACTGAGCAACATAAATATATTTATAAAATGCATCTTTGTTAATGTTACGTTTTGATGATAGTTTCATCAATTTCTAATTTTCGTACACAAGTATAGGACTATGCTATCTTAGTGTACACAATTTGACAAAGCTTATATAGGTATGTTTAACTTATTTTCGTACTTTTTCAAATATAAATGTAAAGTAGAAAATGAGAAAATTTGAAATAATGCCCATCAAAATCGATAACACAATGCTGAAAGCTATATGATGCGAAAATCATTCTAAACTAGACAAAATGTAAGGTTTCGAAACTTTAAGAATGAGTTTTGCACGACTTTTATATTAGACAGGTTTCAAAGTAGATCCTTTGATGTCTTGATATCTAATTTCAATTTGACACTAATCTATTTTAATTTTTAAGAGTTTTTAGAAGCACAGAGGTAATTTGTCAGAAAGAACTTTATATGTTTTGTAAACTTGCATGTAGTAAATCAGAAGTCGTGTAAAATAGAAATCGAAATTATTTCTTATGGAGAGGGAAAAAGAAATAGAGTAGGTACACGTATTTTGATGAAGGTACTTTCTGTAGGGAAATACAGGAAAATCTTTATCATTAGATTTATTTAAAATCTTTAAAACCTTTTTATAACTGACAATTATTATATTTGGTCCTATCTATGTTGTAATTCCAATGTAGGACACGATGTAGATACTAGTTATCATGTTAAAGAAGAGAAATATAACATGTGTTGATGGCATAACTACCATTATAGAAACAACATTTATTTCTTTTTTTTCAGAACTGAGTAAAGATTACTTTCTAACATCTTAAATGTACTCACTGAAAAGGCCTCTATTCTCCATCCCATCTCCTTCTTTTCCGCCAATCTACCTGATGTACACCAATACCAAGGGCATCAGATATATATAGGTTTATATATATATATATACACACACCCATGTATTCACCGAGGTATATTAGAATCCTCCTACATCAATGCTGAGCAGTGTTAAATTCACAGTCAATTTAATTGTTTTCAGGAAAGTCTGCTTTATCAAGAGATTCATAAAAAAGGTTTTCAACGTTTTGATTATGTTGATTATGAGAAATAAATCAATGAACACGTTAAAAAGGGGTGGAGTGTGGGGGTAAGAATTTATCCTGATGAATATGCTATGTAACTGCTTTTCATTCAAAAAAAGGATACATTAAATCAGTTAATAAAACACCTTCTGAAGATATGGTGGTTATTCTCAACAGAGGAATGGATTTGCAAAATTATAACTTTCTCAGACTTCCTTATGAGATTAAATTCTACCATTGCTGACACGAACTTTAATTTCTTTAATGATTCTGTCCCCCTTTGCATTAATATATCCGGAAAAGAAAGATGTCAAAAAAGATTACTCCATTTTTTTTTTAAATTCTTCATTATAATGTTCATACGTGGATCTAAAGGGAGGGGTAGGAGGGGATAGGTCGGGCCCAAACCCATCTTTATAAAATTTGCAAAGTATATACATGTATAACATCAAGAATTATGAATAAATGAGTTATTACATTTTTAAGCCACGCAATGAGAACAGAACCAAATCACAAAAACGGTTTGAAGAAACGAACGGTTTTAGATGAGAACGGATTGATTTGGGCTAGGGACGGAGCACTGAACAGTTTGGTGTGGGAACGGAACGGTTTTCATCGGGAACGGAACGGTAATGGAAAGGTTCAAATGGTGTAGTAGTACTATTCGGGGTCTGTGATACAATTAATAAAGCTATGAAAGATATAATATAGTTTGTTTTTCTCTGTTTTTCTCTAAAATAGCTCTAAAACTTTATTGTTATATCGGATTTCAAACATTTTGGTTGATCATCACTGAAAAGACATTATTTGTCGAAATGCGCATCTGGTGCATCAAAATTGGTGCCGTATACGTTTTACATTATGACCCCTAGGTCGAGGCCTCTGCTGGTGGACTGTTAGTCCCCGATGGTCTCTACAGCCCAGTAGCTAAGTACTTCGTTACTAGCTTGAAAATACGATGTATATTTAATTGCTGTTATAAAATGTAGAAATTCATTTCAAAATTAAGGATTATCTCCCTCACGCATAACTCTTATCCTTAGACGAATTTGACTCCACTTTTTTTTTTGGTAAATAGCTCTACAACTTTATTGTTATTTCGGATTTCAAACATTTTGGTTGATCATCACTGAAGATACATTATTTGTCGAAATGTGCATCT
This sequence comes from Ostrea edulis, assembly GCF_947568905.1. NCBI lineage: Eukaryota > Metazoa > Mollusca > Bivalvia > Ostreida > Ostreidae > Ostrea > Ostrea edulis. Next base: position 38,173,916 of record NC_079166.1, on the reverse strand, counting down.
GGTGCATAAAAATTGGTACCGTATAATATTTACATAGTTGACAATTATCAATCTTATAATTCCTATAAAGAATAAAATATTGAAAGTAGGCCAAGCACAGGTGCCTGGAACCACCAAAGGTGGGATCGGGTTCCTACGAATAGCTAGCATTCACTGTTGACGGTCACACAAATACATACACACTTTTTGCCAAATGTTTACTTTAAACAAGATCGTTGAAACTCCTACAATGTAGTATAAAGTGACTGACCACTTTTCGTTATCAAGGGATTTTAAGAGCTGTTATTTTTAAGCATCAAAATTTTCATTTTCACCGATTTTGCTGAAATTTAGCATATAGTGATTACTTGATCCCTTCTATTAGAATTTGGTACCAAAATTCGTAATTGGGGTATCGTTGCCATGGTAACAAAAGCACCTTGATAATACCTCCCAAGATGCTTTAAAATGCTCGATTTTGGCCCATTTTTGATTAAACATGAATCAATTTTACTGGTGTACATTTCTGTATTGCCTGCTTAAAGATTAGGTTCAGCATAACAAATACATAATAAAACATCAATAAATCAATATTGGATTACCTATTGGTCCTGAAGTTAAAAAATCACTGTTTTTGGCATTTTGTCTATTTTTGAAAAAAAAAGGAACTTTAAGCAATTTTATGACATCATTTATGGGAAAACCCAACAACACACATCTAAAGTAAATTATGATTTGATTCATCCCATTCAAACGTCAACATGCTCTCAGATCCAAGTCGTAACTTTGTATTAATAAACCTATCATTTAATGAACCTTTTATATATAAATCATGATGGTTATAACGCCTATACCATTGAAGTCCTTTCTATATATTAATACAGCTTCGAAAACAATTTTGAAATTTTAATTATGTTCAAAACTATGAATTAGAAATCAAAGTTTTGAAATATACATTTCTATATGAGTGTATAAGTGTACAAGTTATAAATGTACATGTATAATCGTATATTGTACAGTTGTTTTTCTTGTTGAATCGGTAGTCCCTCTTTCTTTCAATATCTATTAACCCCCTTCACTATTTTTCTCTTGTGCTTTGCTTGCAACTCTGTACACAAAATCATATTTTCAACCACTCAAACTCTCCTTATTATTGTTGTAATTTTTAATGTTGGTGATCTTCTTGCAATATTTCTTATCATACCTCACTATGAGAATTATATGCAACGCGTAATCTGATTGATCTAGACACTCACGTGCCAGGAATGATAAAACTTAATATTTCCCTCTCAAACATCATATCCCCCATCATATTGCACCCCTTCAGACGAAGTTTATTTTGACGTCGCAATAAGTCCGTGTCATTGTACTTTCATAGTTCGTAAGACACAATATGCGGGTCTCTGATAAACACTTTAATTGCCAGGTTTTGGTTGGTACAAAATCAAGGAAGTAAAACAGCATTCAAGGAAAACATATTTATAAACGTTACATGTATCACGTGCGGTTTTTTGTTTGTTTTTTTATATCGGTGTTTATATTTTTACAGCCAATTCTTGATTGGTTGTAAAACGGTATTCGTGCGTATCGAAGTTTATCTGAGTACAGGTTTAAAGTAATGAAATCATTCGAGAATTCGCTGCCCATCGTGCAACAGACCTTTTTTGCCGAGATGTCTCGACAGTTCAATACTAATTTCCTTGCACCATATAGAGAGATTGATGAAGAAAATTTGCTCTAAGAATCTACTGGAGAACATACTGATGTATCTGTACAACAATCTGCTGACAAAGGTCCAGAAAGTTCAAACCTTGCTGATACATTCAATTTATTCCGAACATATCTCGATTCGAAGCTGGAAAGTCTCAAAGAGGAGCTCTCTGTTTCGGGTAATGCTATAGATAGTAGTATTAAGTCCATTAAGCGAGAGGTGTCTGTTAAGTTCAAACATGAAGGGAATAGAATACAATATAACTTTAATTCCGAATTACTGAGCGACCTCACAAAGCCGCAGAAACGCGTGTCAGATCCCACCGCTGTAGGGTATGTTACGGGGCGTATAAATAAGCTAAATAAGAGGAACAAACTGATTAGAATTGCAGATAAGTCCCCAGCAGGTTGGACCACGGTCAGAGAATACGAAAGTGATGATTTTGCATCAGATTCCGAAGATGAAAAAGTTTTGCGCCAAGCGGAAAACCGCGGCTTACGATCAATTAAAGAGAAACGCCGAGTACATCCCTACCGAAAACCAGCCTCGACTGCACCCAGTTCTAATGCTAAGACTAATTATTCTCCTCCCCATTGCTTTCGTGGTTTCAAATTTAAACAACGCAAGGAACCCTCCGCATTCTACATGTGTTTCAACTGTCACCAATACAGTCACTGGAAATCATCCTGTCCAGCCCCGCCAAAACCATCCAACTCCAACTCGAGCATGTCAGGAGCAACACCGTAAATCTGTTCATAATCAGTAAGTATCTCCGTATTTTTCTGATTCACTTTTCTATGAACAGATTGAGTTATTCTTTAATGAAATTTATTTTGTAGAAAAAATGCCTACAATAATAGGTAAAGGAGTAAAAGGAAATCTGTCAAAACACATTAAGTTTTGGGAATATATTGGTGCTCATCAATTTGTTTTAGATACGATTAGGAATGGTTATTTTGTACCTTTTGAAAGTGTTCCACCTTCCATGCATTCAAAAATAACAAATATGCTCTAGTTAACGCTGAATTCGTTGACAAGTCTGTTTCAGAGCTTTTAGAGATCGGATGTATTCAAGAAGTTCCATTCCGGCCTTATGTGGCCAGTCCACTGATCGTCGCTATCAATAAAAGTAGTGGAACACAGAGGTTGATTTTAGATTTGAACCAACTAAATCCTTATCTTCAAAAAAGAAAGGTCAGGTTTGAAGATTGGAACAATGCTATACATTTCTTCAAAAAAGGTTGCTAATTATTCAAGTTTGATCTTAAAATCAGGGTATCGCCATATAGACATTTGCAAACAGCAGTTAGTAAATTTTTCTTTTTCATGGGGAAACAAATTTTATTGTTTCAACGTGTTACTATTTGGTCTGACTTCAGCGCCTTATATCTTTACAAACTGTTTGAGACCTCTTGTCAAATACTGGAGAAACAATGGGATAGACATAGTTTTATACCTAGATGATGGTTTAGTTTTGGGTCCAGATGTCCAGACTTGTTTACAAAGATCTAATTTTGTAAAAATATCTTACTTAAGGCAGGTTTTTTTTATATCAATGTCGAAAAATTCTTTTTGCAGCCCGTACACTGCTTATAGTGGCTTGGGTAAACCTGGAACTCGACATCTTTAAGCATTCCATGTAGAAGAATTGAAGATGCCATTTGGTTCAATAAAATATTTAATCGATAGATTTCCTCTTTTTACAACAAGAGAATTAGCCAGAGCAGCAGACAAGATCATTTCTATGTACCCAGTCGTGGGTAATGTTTCTAGTTTAATGACACGACAGATTCATTTAGCCATCGAAAGTAGATGTTGTTGGAATCGTCTTTTTTTTTAATGTTTTCTCGCATAGAAGCAGTTAAAACGAAATTATTATTCTGGTTAGACAATTTAAGAAAACTTAACTCTAGGCGTATCCTTCAGGAGTTTTTTTTCTCTTGTATTAGTATATTCTGATGCAAGTGACGTTGCTGCTGCAGCTTACACGGTTGAATTGAATGAAAATATTTTTCACAGAAGTTGGCGAGATAGCGAGGTAGTAATGAGTTCTATGTGGAGGGAGTTTAAGGCAATTCAGTTAGCGTTGGAATCTTTTGCAGGTAGTTTTACAGGTAAAAATGTTTGGTGGCATACAGATAACCAGAATTGCGATCAAATTGTTCAGAAAGATAGTACAAAGCCGCATTTACCATCGTTAGCGTTTGCCATATTTTCAAATGTGCTGAATGTTCGATCGCTCTTAGAATTATCTGTATTCCTAGAAATTAATCAAAATACAATTGTACAAAAGCAGATTATATCTCTAAAATCGTTGATTATGAAGAATGGCAAACTACTTATGAATTTTTTCAGTTTATCAATTTTTTTCTGGGGACTTCATACCATTGACAGATTTGCTAAGATCTATAATGCTAAGTTACCCAGATTTAATTCTTTGTTTTGGTTTCCAGAAACTGAAGGCTTTGATGCTTTTTCTCAAAACTGACAATATGAGAACAATTGGTTGGTTCCTTCTTTTGATATGCAGGACGATTAAATACATGATCGCGTGCAAGGCATCTGGCACTTTGATTGTTCCTAAGTGGCCCTCCAGTTCTCCCTGGACTATGTTATTTGGCAAAGAAATGTTTTTCAGAGAGTATGTTGTTGATGTTCTAGAGTTTGCACCAAATCAGAACATTTTAGAATATGGTCGTAATTCAAAATCCTTATTTGGTTCGCAGTATTTTACTTCCAGAGTATTGGCAGTGAGAATACGTTGTTAGACAGCAAATTATACATATCCTTCACATACACTGATTTTAAATCTATCGCAGACAGACTGCTCGCTATTCATTTGTGGTGATCAAGATTAAGATTCTTTTATTCCCGACAAGGCCTATGTAGTAGGCTTGGTCAGGTGTATTTATGACAAGGCCTTTGTAGTAGGCATGATCTTGTATTATTTTGACAAGGCCTATGTTTTAGGCACGGTCATGTGTATTTTTGACAAGGCCTATGTTTTAGGCACAGTCATGTGTATTTTTGACAAGGCCTATGTTTTAGGCACAGTCATGTGTATTGTTGACAAGGCCTATGTTTTAGGCACGGTCATGTGTATTTCAGACGAGGCCTATATTTTAAGCATAGTCATGTGTATTTTGACAAGGCCTATGTAGTGGGCACGGTCATGAATATTTAACAATGATTATGTGTGTAGTGTGTTTTGGACATATCTTGTTATAGTGCAAGCAAGTTTGCCGATTGCCATATTTCAGTATAGTTTTTCAGACATCTTCAAAACCGGGAAATGGACTTCTTCTTGGAAAACATCTGATTCTGATTTAGTTCCTCTGGCGGAACAGCTACCTGATATATGTTTGTGTGCAAAGGCTCCGAACACTAAGAAGAAATATGAATATGCCTTATATAACTTCTGTAAGTGGTGCATTTCTCACAATATATTTTTCCCCATCTTCAGATTTTCATGTAGCTTTATATTTGATTCATCTTAGAAATTTGGGTAAAGCTACAGGGTCAATAAACGAAACATTTTATGCTATAAGTTGGGCTCATGAATTGGCTGGAATGTTGGACCCTTGCGCATCGGACCTTATCAAATCAGTGAGAGAGGGATGTAGCAGAGATATTGGATGGAAAGTGTGTAATTAAAAGCTACCCATCACTCCTGATATTTTAAAGAAGCTTTGTGTACTTCACGGAAATGAGTCTTGCTATTTATTAGATATTCGCATATGCTATATATTTTTACTCGGTTCCGCTGGTTTTTTTAAGAATCTCGAAGCTGCTTAACATAAGAGGATCAGGTATTGTTTTCCATGTTGATCACATGTCTACATTCAAAGAGAAAAGCAGGACTGATTGTTATAGAGAAGGAAGTTTGGTTGTTATTTCACGCACACATATAGTTTCTTGTCCAATTAGTATGGTCAATGGGTCATGAGATATCTCCAGTTCGCGAATATTGCAAATTCATCTGTTTAGACCGACTGGTTTTAGGGTGTTTTTGGGGTTTTTTTGTGTGCAAAACTATAAATCATATGTTTTAAGAGGTGAAAATAGAATTTCTTATTCAACAGCCCGAAATATCTTCAGACAATTGGTTTAGACAAATCCAAATACGGTTTACATATTTTGCGATCTGGTGGTGCTTCGTCTGCTGCTAACCAAGGTGTTTCCGATATAATTTTTTAAAAACATGGCCGGTGGAAATCCGATTCTGCTAAAGACGGATATGTTTTAGAAAATTTGCATATTCAATTGTCTGTAACTAATAACTGGCATTTGAGGTGGGTTATATACATTTTTCGTTCTTTCTTTATTTTCGAAGTCGCGCAGGCGAGCTGTTCCTTGTTTGTGTTAGAGTTTTAGTTTATATATGATTCATGTTCGTTTGAAATGGTGAATTAGAACATAGATATATTTATAAACGTTACAGGTAACACGTGCGTTTGTTTTTTAATATCAGCGTTTATATTTTTACAGCTAATTCTTGATTGGGTGTAAAAAGTTATTCGTGTGTATCGAAGTTTACCTGAGTACAGGTTTAAAGTAGTGAAATCATTCGAAAATTCGCTGCCCATCGTGCAACAGACCCTTACCCACCCTTCTTTTAGCATTTCATGTATTTAACGTTGTTATTGGGATTACGTTTTTTCTATTGTAGAATGTTGAATGAAATGAAGATAAAGATTCATACATGTGCATTTGAATAGAGTAATAAAGTATGTTGCACTTGCGCAGGCGAGCTGTATTTGTGTTTGAGTTTTAGTTGATGGATTTAATTTATGTTCGTTTGAAATGGTGAATTAGAACATAAATGGAAATACAAAAACTGGTTGTCATGTCACTGTATTTCGTTGTTTGTACCAATGCAGTTTTGTAATCTTGCTTTGTTTCAGTATGATAAACAATCTATTGTACGAATGTTCGAGCGATATGAAGATTTATTCACCCAAGAAAAATCATATTCCCCTCGGTCCTTGCCCTCGGGAAATATGATTTTCCTTGGGTGAATAAATCTTCATATCTCCTTTACTATCATGCAATAGATGTATAATATTAACACAACGAAAGGTGAAGATCTCACAACTCCTATCAGCATAAAAATAGAGATTTGGGCAAATACGGATGCCTGGATATTCCAGAGGGGGGTCAGGTGCCTAGGAACCGGTCACACCCGCCGTGAGCCAAATATCTTGATCAGGTAAACTGAGTTATCTTGATCAAAATCGTTGAGCCAATAACAGCCTTACAATCTGTATGAAACACGTCAGACAGCATTTGAACCAATGGTCGGATGTATCAATACATACGATATCATTATTTATTTTACACATTATAATGTCTCATTTATATCAGTATGCGGACTTTACCTTGTAATATGTAAACATGTTTCTCCTTAAGCCATGGGAATATTTAAAACAATCCGTAGTCTACTGAAGACAATGATACACGAGGACTATTCGATATGTAATGTGTATTGTACCACAGCGCGATAACGCTTTGCACAAATGTCATCGCTTTCAATATTTTAAAATGAGGGAATAAATCTGTATTTTACTACACTATTAAGTCCACTCAAAATTCATACACCTATAATTCAAGTTAATTTCCCACGATTGCATCTTAGAGTTCAGTATTACAAGTGCAGAAAAAGAATTGTGGCTTCATGGCCCACATGTTTCATAATGAAGAAAACACATTCACGTGTGGCATATATGTCTTCTCGTTTGTCTGAATAATGTGAAGAATCTGTCCTTTTAAAAATGAGAAAATATGCACGCGCTCTTAACTCAAATTTGAAAAACGAACATTCAGACGATGATAAACATGTTTCTCCTTAAGTCTTGGGAATATTTAAAACAATCCGTAGTCTGCTGAGGACAATGATATTAGAGGACTATTAGATATGTATTGTGTATTGTACCACAGCGCGATAACACTTTGCACGATTTCATGGATGATGATACTCTTGAATAGCTCTATTCAATACCTTTCCAACGGTATAAACACGAGCCTTCAGTTCCACATAATTTTAAACTTATAGTCATTTTAATAGAGCCAGTCGTTGACCACTGTTGTAAAAATGGTTGGGAAAGGGGTTGAGAATATTGAAGAAATTAGAGCTTATATAAACGTTCGCACTATACTCGGTCATTCAGTAATGTAGATTTTTTCTGAATTGGGTCTAGTAAGGTATCTTATGAGACAGTTCGTAGATGGAGAAAGAAATTTCTGAATGACACAGAGTCCGTCAAAGATGCAGCAAAAGCTGGCCGACCTGTGACTGTAATAGACAAGGCAAATGTCTCAAAAGTCAGGGAAATAATTGAAAGTGATGACAGATACACGAATCGTTATATTGTCAAAGCTGTTGACATATCGTTATCGCGGGTGCATTTCATTTTGAAGCGTATTTTGAAAATACGAAGGATTTCTGCCGGATGGATACCGCATATATTGACAGATGACCAAAAACGGGTACGAGTACAAACCGCTATGCAATTGCTCAAAATGTTTCCCAAATTCAATCAAAGACGATTTGCAAACATAGTTACTGGTGACGAAACATAGGTTCACTATCTCGAACCAGTAAGAAAAATTGGAAACAAAATATGGCTAACTAAACACGATAGAAGGCCTGTAATTATCATAAGAACCATAAGCACAAAGAAGGCTCTTTAAAATATTGCATATTCTTCTCATATGGTGGTATAGCCGTACAAATTCCAGTGCCGAAGAGCAAAAGTGTTACAGGTCGGTATTACCGAGATGTTATACCAAAAAAGCCCAAGAAATATTATCATAAACGACGCCCTGTGTCAGGATTTAGGCATATTCGTCTACTTCATGATAATGCTCCATCACATACATCTGAGCTTGTGAAGCAATTTTTGAAGTCGGAGAGGGTTACCGTCTTGCCACACCCATCATACTCTGCATACCTAGCCCCATGCGACTTTTTTCCTTTTTCCAAAACTTAAAAAGTTCTTATTTTGTCGTTGTTACAAATCCCGACAAGCCCTTGGCTCAGCCATCAGTCAGTGCCTCAGAGGTCTACCTCAATCAGTGTACCGTGACACATTTCAGAAATGGATTCAGAGATTGAAATTATGTATTTCAAACCGCGGATATACTTTGAAGGGATGTAATGTTCATTTCACTATTTGAGTCGAATGCTTTTGAGATATCGTACAATACACATTACATATCGAGAAGCCCTCGTACATATAAAAGCATCGGTTTTGTGAAGAGAAAGTTTTAATAGATATCTTAGAAAACTTTAGAGGATTATTTATTGTGTCACAGTAATAAAACAAATTGTGCTTTTATCTGCATCATACCAAATGAAAACTTTAACATATAATCATTGATACCTGAATTGCCAATAAGCAGTTGAAATTGAAATTTTATTGATATACTTAGAAAGAAATAGAAATCCTTAACATGAAAAGTGTTGGGATCAAATACATACTCAAACTAAACATGCTATAATTTAACAACATATCAACAGTCATCAGCGAATTACCGGGGTTGTCGACATTCCTATACATATACTGTTAATGTACAAGACAGAAATTGCTCCCTGCACTTTTCAAACACATGAATATATCTAGAAAATATTTCAGTAAAATTCATATTGTTTTATAGCAGATGAACCTGAACTTTGCCACTGTTTCTCTAGTATGATATTATTTATGTAGATCTACATAAGGGAATTTTTAAACGCATCAGTCATTCAGACTAGGGGCGATTTCAAGGTCACAATATAATATGAATATCACCTTCGTGCATACTATATATTAAAAATGGAGACTGATTTGATATCATAAAGGAACAATATTATATAATCATTTGACAAGAAATGTTTTCACGTATACAGCTTACCACTTGATAACAGTAGTAAATAACGACAAAATGTTATGACACTATCCCCGCGATGCAACTATCAGAACCTGTACGTTGTGACGTACTTTTTCGTTGTTACATCATATGATGCGAAGTGCACAGAGGTAAATTTATAACAGCACTGTGATTTTTCTCGGATAGCATTAACTGAGCTGCATAACGTTTTCCGAAAACTTGTGTATCATTATTTTTCACATGGTTACATTCAAACTTTTTGCACGTGGTTTTTCATTTTAAAAAAACAAAAATTAAGAGAAAATATCAGATTTACAACAATCAAGATTATTTGATTTTATCTTTATCAATATTGACATACCCCTTATGCTGGATTTACGTGACCTATAATCTGGTCCCCGCCCCCGCCACTCATTGATGACTCGTTTGCGTGAATGACGGGGGCGTGAACCAAACTACGCGACCTAACCTGCATACGAACTAATTTTATTCATCTACGCCTTAGTTTGTACTCTTTGACCCCAATCATTAGGCAGATTTAACCCAAGCAAGGTGGATTCAGTTATTAATATACATGTATTAAATTATTTCAGTCCATGTTCATGTGAGCTGTTGAAAACATTTTACAGCCACGTGAAGATTCATTGAGGCTGCTGAGCGTCGCTAATGCTGGGGCTCGGGTTTAATGACTGGTATGGCAAATGGAAGAACAAATTTAAGTTTTTCAAAAGCTATGAAAAACCTAGATGCTTTCCATATATTCAAGTTCCATGACTAAAAGTGCTTTACCTACTTCACTGGGACTTTATATGAGATTTGCAAATGAAAACATTGAACATCATTGCTAACCGTAATTAATGAAATTATTGGACATTTTTTTATACTCTAGCATATGATATTTTGTTCATCTGATTTTTTCTTTTGAATAACATTTTATTGCTAATTTTTTAAATAACCATGCATGACTTCATAGCGAACAATGGAAACGCCGATGGTCTGTAATGCAAGCATTATCTTAAAGGAAAAAAGGTTTCAATTTAGCAAACGGAGTTTATATATGATGCAAGTTATATACATAATATACATGTGACGTCGGTGGCCTAGTGGTTAGGCTGTCAGACTCTCGGCCAAAAAGTCGTGGGTTCGATTTCTGGTCGCGGCAGGGGCGAGGTTGTGCCCTTGGGAAAGGCACTTTACACGAATTTACTCACTCCACCCACGTGTAAAAGGGGTACCTGGCTATAGACAGTGAACTATGTTGTTAGATTGTTAGTGCTCTAGCGCCTGTAACGGCAGCTTGCACTGTACGCTTCCCAGGAAGATGAGAAAGTTTTAGATTGATATAAGGTTTACCAGGGTAATAATGTATTGTAAAGCGCTTTGAGCAACATACGTTGGAAAAGCGCTACATAAAAACCAATCATCATTATCATTATCACTATATGGAATTTTTTTTCGTTAACTTTGGAAGTCTTAGTTGTTTTTCTCTATATAAATAAATTTTCTCGATTGTAACTGTTAAAATAATTCAAGCTCCAGGGTGTAAATTCATTTATCATTAAAATATATGAATGAATAGATTAGTTTTCCTAAAAATAATTATGTTATCTGATGTTAATTTCTATCATAGTATTTTAGATTAATTACAAAGAACAGGTATCTGCGGTATTCAAGCATATATTGATATAGAAATTTCCTCTCCGGTTAAACGTTGACTTGATTTGATCACACAAAAGGGAAAATACTATTTTGTCTTCACAGTTTTGGTAGAAGGAAAATCATTGGAAAACAGATTTCATTGTACATAGATGCTTATTAGTGGTATTACCAAGATCAATTCACAACAAAACGTCAGCGAAGCAATTTGTTTCACTAAGTCGATTAGGGAATGTCAAGAATAATTTTGTTGAAATTGAAATACCTTCTAGAATCATTAGAAAATAATCGTCTGACCTGCTGACACGATTTTAGTGATCAATGACAGAAGAACGCAAATGACTAAACGTTGGACACGTTCGGGAGACAAAGTGCAAAACTCCTTTTAGCTCTCATGTAAGTATTCTAAATACCATTAAATATCCAGTGAATTACGAAGAATTTAACATTCTTTTTTGTTATTATGATTTCGTCAAAATCCATATAGTAGTACAAATATTTGTACTGGGAACAATATTCCATGCATAGATATTACAACCCTGTTGCTATGCACCATGTTTGTCATAACAACGAGTTCGAAAGATTGTTTTGATTTTGCGCTATTTTGAATCACCAATATTACTTCTTTTCTTTTTTCTTTTCTTTTTTTTTTTGCAACCTAGAACATCAATATTCATGAATTCCTAGAGTACGTCCCAGTTCCCATAGAAAGTTCACGCTTTCAGTGATTTTTAGTGACTAAGATATTACAATGGCAAAACATTAGAGAAAGTAACTAAAATGACAATTCTAACTTTTATCCATTATCTGAAATAATTTCAAAGAGACTTCTTTCAGAACCTATACATATCAATGACCAATAGTGCTCAGGTTCCGGGCATTAGTGTCATCGACGTTATCGAAACAGAAAGAAGTGCTAAAATGAAGTCAAGTCCACAACGAAATATTTGAATTATTGAAACGATGATTATCATTGCTATAGGTCCCAATACACTGATCAAATTACTCAATATGAAACAGCTTGATTTGCAAAGCGCAATAGAGAGGAGTACGCTTTGTAAGTTTTATAATCATTTCAAATCTTCCTCATGGTAACAATGATAATCACCAAATATCTTTACTATGCATTTACCTCCAGGAATATATAAACACTGAGGTTCTATGTCACTGTGTGATGATTCAAAATGGCGCAAAAATATCATGACAAACATGGTGTATATCAAAGGAGTTTTGGTATGATCACCTAGCTGGTGGAAATTTATTTTACTCTTTCAGGTTTGTAATCATTTGCGTTATAACCATAAAGTGATTACATAGAATGCATGTTAAACATAACGTACATCTATATTGTTTGTGCATCAATATATTCATAGTCGGGGCATACAAAATACATAATCAAGTAAAAATTCTTAAGAACAGTGCTATTTTCAAAAACAATGTGATATACCTTTGTGAAATTCTTTGTACAGGTATTATTATTGTGGAAACATATCAATAGATCTATGGTAATGTTCCCCTTTACAATCATTTTTATTTTAAACAGCATCTCCTAAAGAATCTTCTGATTTCTGTTATTCATTAACGTAATGAAAATCGATTAATTACATATGCATTTGATATCTTTACAGATTGTGATGACAGTCATTTCCTTATGAATGCGCTGCAGTTGTGAACAACGTGAAAATGAACCTTGATAGATAAAGTACTTTCATTTTAACAGCCCGAAATTCTGAAAGGAATGAAAGTAGAATGTAAATATAAAAATAAATTCAGTTTTGAAATACCTGAGGGTATGATTTGCAAGGCCGCACACCGACATACTCTTAATGTATCGGCATGAAGTGGTGCGATTCATACCCTCATGTATAATTTTTCAAAAATGAAATCCATGTCTTACAATATCTGAATATCTTCCCTTTATATGTTCCAAAAGGTAATGTAGTTTGTATATATATATATATATACAATGTATATATATATATATGTGTGATCGATTGAGAACACGTAGCCTGCATTTTCTGTATATCCACTGACCTTGCAGAAGAGGTTTGTGCTAGACACTGGATGGTACTGTCACGAATACGGAATACTGTTGGTTATTGAACGTTTTAAATTTCGTGTTGTACAATATAACTCCTATAAGCAATACAAAATAGATAGTTGGGCAAACACGGACCCCCTGGACATACCAGAGGTGGGATCAGGTGGTTAGGAGGAGTAAGCATCCCCTGACGACAGGTCACACACCCCGTGAGCCCTATATCCTGATCAGGTAAACGGAGTCATCCGTAGTCAAAATCAGTGTGCCAAGAACGGCCTTACAATCGCCATGAAACATGTCAGACAACATTTGACCCAATGATAGGTTGTATTGACGAACTACATGTATATCGTTATAATGACCATAGAATTTACGAAATGCTGACTTTAATCGAGACTGTTAAAACCCCTGTTACATCAACTTGTTTGTCAGTAGGTTGTCTCGATTTACAAACTGATTATAAGCAGAACAAGCTCTTGCGTATCGAATCAGTTGAGATATATAAACACCATATGTAGGTGATAATGGAATGTTCTACATAAATATGGGAAGTTGACGATGGAGAAGCTGAAATCATCCCGTTTGTCATACAGTTAAGTTGTCAATTTGCCGTTAATGTCTACGTTCAATAAAATACCTAAATATGAAACAGAAGTGGACGACTCTGTAAAATGAAAGAAAGATATATTTCGTGACGCACCCCCGGCCCCCGACTTTTTATTGCGATAGAATTGAATGATATGAATAAAATAAACGAAGTTATGAAGTGATTCCCTGTGTTCTCTCCATGATTCAAATAAATTGTGATTGGGAAAATTTTCTGAGGCAAAATAGATGAGACGCTATTACCAACCTACCCCCCTTGAATTTTGAAAGGTGTCAAAAATATTTATAATGAGGTATAAACTATAATGAGTCGTATGTCACTACTTAACCCTCCTCCGTTTATTTGGAACCTGAAAAGATGTTGAATATCAGTCAAAAGTACATATAAGGTATTGTTTGTTTTGACATATTTATTTATTCTTGTCAAGAATTTTATATTGCGAAGAGATCTTCTCCGACTACCCCCCCCCCTTCCTCCGCTCCTGAAAAACGATGCTAAGTGCCTTTTTCTCTCTCTTACATAAATCCGTATTACATCCCTCTGCCACACTCTAATAACACTGGTTCTTAAATTCGGCATCAAAACCAGAAAGTAAAATAAATGAACGAAATCGTCTGATAGTTAACTAAACCGGAAAGAAGCATGCCTAAAAAATCGTCAAATCACGTGACTTAGGTAGATTGTAATACACAAAATATGCACGGAACGAAAGAACTCGAAATTTAAATCCCCTATTGGAACTTAGTCTATTTAATAGAAAACGAAATTTGATAGGAAATTTTGTATCATTTATTGAAAATCTAGGGAAATAAGGAATTTCTGACATATTATCAAGCAAATGACGATTAGTGACGGTTATTATTGCAATTGAAGCATTTGATTGTAATTTGACATTATTATCAGAATATATATAAAATACTTTTTTTTATCTCGTCTTATTACATATATTTGTTTATAAAACCCGACGTTACCAGTTTTACCTAACATTATAATCGCTACCAGATTTCCAGATTTATTTGAATTTACGATCGCTACCAGATCTTAGTCAAGACCAGGCTTCTCTCGATTATTCAAAATCTATTAAAGTTATCTTTTCCTCGAACTCACACAGGCGAAAACGCTGCAGTATCTGTCGTGTCAGTAATATTTTAATTCGTATCAGCTGGTCAAGCTATGATATTTTCTGTTATTATAAGCAGATATTTGAATTTCAATTATTTCTTTGCTGACTAAGTGACAAAAATTGCTTCACAGACATTTTGTTATGAATTGTATCATAACAAATGATTTGAAGTTCTCAAGATAAGATCAATCTTACACAAAGCAAAAATATTAGCTATCAAGCGTATCAGATTATTTAATAACCATATGCTCAGCACATCCAATAAAACCCTGTCTTTACAAAGTCTTTGCGTTGAGGGGATAATATGCTATGTATGACATAATTCTCATTAGATTATAACCTCTTTTCACTATACCTGTTGATTTAGAATAAACACTTGATAGGTTTCGTTCCAGTTGACAACAGTTGTAACAAAATTGACTTTGTTGGTAAGGCTCATAATTACAACTGTAGAGTTTCAAACGAACTCGGCATTAATTCAACATTTGGTAATCCTGCTTATACTCCATCTGCTTTTCAAAGCATAAAATTCTTCAAAATCATGCTTCATTTTAAACGCATTTGATACCCCCAGTCCATGGGATGAATGAATAGGTTACCGTACCTATTCTCGATCCCTAAACTTCACAACAACCCATACAGACATGAATACATTGTTGGATCTTGTAAATGCTCTACCAAGCCTCGGTATTTGCTTCTCACAAAATATTAACAGCTGTGGAGAAGGAAATTGAAACGTAATGTGCCATAGCATATGCCAGAAGTGGTGTAAATCAAATGTAGATCTTAAAACATTCTAAAGAACTTTTAGAAAATTCGAAATCAAAAAACATTTTTCAAATCAACTACATGTACATCGAAACGTAGGACATTTAACACGGCCTATTCTCACCATAAATCAAAGACTTTTTGACATCATTGACAGATGCTTCTTCAATAAAACACTCTGTTGGAATTCCCATGGGCAAAAATTGTATTCCTTCGTTAGTTTTCCTGTTTTTATATTCGTATGGGATATAATTCATTCAAAAGCTTCTACATGAGAAGTAAACATATCTTACTTTTGCCCTCAACTCGACATTTAGATATATCGAGGACGTAGTAATATTGTGAAAAATTATGTTGGTTAGAAATAAATTAGTCAGGACTCTATTAGTTTTATGTAATAAAGTACAATATACACAATGTAGTTTACACAAGCATTTTCGAACAGTATTTGAAACTATTATCGAGGATGAACAGGTGGATCCCTGCACTTATCCCTTTTCCCGTCTCCTTTTTTCTCGTTTTCTGTTCTCTCTTTCATATTTGATTTTATCTGAAACAACTCAACTGTATGAAAAACTGGATGATTTCAGCTTCTCCATCGTCCACTTCCCATATTTATGTACCGTAGCAATATTCCATTATCACCTACATATGGTGTTTATATCTCTCGACAAGCTACTGACAAACAAGTTGATGGAACAGGGGTTTCAACAGTCTCGATTAAAGTCAGGATTTTGCAAACTCTATGGTCGTTATAACGATCTAGTTTGCCAATACAACCTATCATTGGGTCAAATGCTGTCTGATGTGTTTCCTACCGATTGTTAAACCGTTCTTGGCACACTAATTTTGACTGCAGATAGCTCCGTTTACCTGATCACGATATAGGGCTCACGGCGGGTGGTGATGATTACTCCTCCTAACCAATTGATCCCACTTCTGGCGTGCCCAGGGTCCGTGTTTGCCCAACTATCTATTTTGTATTGTTTATGGGATTTATGAGCTTTATCACTCTTCGTTATCTTCACCTTTCATATACTCCTCTTCTCTCCCATCTCTCCCCTTCTTCCTCTTCCTTCCTTGGCTTCCACGTCTTCCTTTCTCCAACTTCTTCTCATTTATTTTCTTTCCCACCCGTTTTCCCTGTTCATTCCAAATTATCATATTTTTTTTTAAATCTATCTGAACAGAAAATATATACTGATTTAGGAAATGTATACGTATTTCACAGCCCGGGGATAAGAAGAATAGATCGTGAAGACTATACTGAAGTTGTTGAGCATTAAAGCGATATGCGTCCGCAGTCTAGATCGAACTTTACAAAAATAACCCTTTAAATTTACATTTCTGATTGATGATTGATGAAATCATAAGAAAAAAAGCAATAAACCTGTGTCATACCAAAACTAATACAATGCCTTATGAATATTCATTATTAACAAACATGTAATCCGGGAATTTAAAGGGAGGTTTATTCAAATATTTCTTCTTAGCTTTGTTCTGCACATTAAGAAATAGTCTGGTCACCGCCCCGCACTCTTCGATCACTCGTTTAGGGACAATAATGCAGACTAATTTTAAAAAGTATTCAATGGATATTGAAAGGATGAGCAAATTTGAAGGATTTAAATTAACATAAATGTTTATTGTTAGATATTAATAATAGTGGTGTGCATGAAATTCACATGACTGGTAAATGATTAGAAGCTGACATTTTTGCACTTGAGACGTTTTTGAAGAGTTATCTGCCTTTTGTAAAATTGATAAAAATCTAATTTTCTAAAAATGTGTGTGGTAAATAATAGATTTCAATTCATATTTTCATAAAGAGAGATCGTATGTAACGTTAAACCAAGAAATTTGTATAAAAACATTTTCATGAAACATGTTCTTCCGATATACTTAAATGTTAAATTCTACATGAAATAAATCAAGCAGCAAACAAAATATTGAAAATTCCTATGCTGGGTTATTTTTATTTGATGAGGCTTTCAAAATGATACCATGATTACAAAACTCCTACCATCCATTTACTAGATATGAAATATGGTCGTTATACATTGGATATCTTTAGAAGGAGGCGGATCAAAGGGAGTGTGGACCTAAATATCAAGTATCTGTGTACTGTTCTGCCGAGTTTAATGAGGAAATGAAAATACCGTTCATTTCACTTGAAAGAATTCGAATAGAATATTATATCACTCCCACAAAAACCTGTTGAAGCTCTACAAATGGAAATGGCGGATTTATGGTTAAAAGGGTGCGATGGCACTTTAAGGTTTTGTAATTAATCGACTTACAAAGAGACGTTAAAAGAAAAAGTTTGATATGTAAAATCAATATAAGCGACACAACTGATGTACAAGTAGGTAATAAGGAAAGACATCAATTTATGGCATAACCACTATACTGATGAAGGAATTATGTACATCAGGGATCAGGGTCCATGCTATGAAACGTTTTACGACTAGGACCAATGTCTTTAATTGGTGGGGAAAAAATATCAATTTCTATGTAAAAGTTACGATATGGTTGTGTATACCCTGCCCATCTATCCTTCATCTCGTCGATGTTGTCAGCAAATATTTTCGTTTGAAAGACACAACACTGAATGAAATCCTAAAGTGATTTTGGTCTTAAAGGAAGTGTACATCCAAACAATATTTGTTGCATGATAAAGGACGTGTGACCTGAAACTAATTTACTTGTTTCTAGTACGAATTTTGGTCAATCAAACACTCTAAGTGGAAGGTTTATGGAGGTAATCCATTATTTACCAGCATACACCTGTGAATTAACTAGATGAGACACATTCCTGTTGGTAACTGAGTCACTGGTATAGCTGAAGAAGATTGTGGATTCATATTAGAATTGGTGGAAAAGCTTTTGGAGCAAAAAGAATTGAAATCAAATCTAATAGCAATACATCAAGAAAAAGAAGAACACACTCTCACAATATATCTCCAGCTTACTTGTGAACTTACTCAGAAGCACTGTATATTGCAAGATTCAAAATCAATTGATTTTATTAGATTTTAAAATATTAAGAGATAATTAATTCGTGTAAAAGTACTGCATTATTGCCATGCAATTGATATATTGATAATAATTTATGCACATGGACAACAAATAATGCTTGTTGATGCATATTACACTATGCATTATATCATGTTTTTAAAATGAACTAAAACAAGAATACATATTCAAAATCTACATCAGTGTTGCAAGAGATACTTCATACTTGCAGTGTTCATTAGGAAATGTTTCCTTAATATTTGTCACAACAAATAAGGGTTAAAAAATTCTTATTTTTCCCCGAGAGGCTGACCTCGTCTGACCCAGTTAATGAACTGCCTGTAGGACATCTTGATTGCATGTCTGCAACAGAATTGTTACTGTACTCTATATCATGTGTGCGTGTGTGTGATTAGAAATATGTACACAAATGGCATCTCATGTGCAGATTTTAATATATGTGAATACGGAATGTATTCTTAATTTTGTGCATTTTTTTTACTCGTTATTCAAGTCCTCTGCGGCTCTTCCTCACTGGATATATCAAACACAATATCAAAATAGAGAGCTGCACTTTATGTACATATATCTACGTAATGTGACACAAAATGATGAAACTCGTGACAACAAAGACATGCCATGAAAGTTCATAGAATAAAATATACCACAGAGTCCTCCACTTTTGCTTCATACCTAGATATTTTATTGAAACGGCAAACTAACAACTCAATTTCATGTTGCATACCGATTGTTAAGCCGTTCTTGGCACACTGATTTTGACTACGGATAACTCCGTTTACCTGACGAAGATATAGGGCTCACGTTGGGTGTGACCGTTCCATAAGGGATGCTTACTCCTCCTAGGCATCTGATCCCACCTCTGGTGTGTCCAGGGGTCAACTCTCTATTTTATATTGCTTATAGAAGTTACGAGATTGATCACTGTTTGTTACCTTCACCTTTCATAGATACAATTTCCACAAACACACCAATGTAGAAATTTTTTTTGTCTCATTAAAATCAACTGCTGGTAAAGTAGCATCATTCTGAGAAACAATTTCTTCGATGAATGATCACTTAATATGATTATTTCCTTTTTACAATTTTGTTGAAAAAGCAACTATCTATGATGTCAAAAAAGTCTAGTCTTTAAATTATCGTGAGAAGTAGTCGTGTAAAGTGTTGACAAGTCATATGTTTTGATGTTGTTGATTTGATAAAAGTTTTGCGATTTCACATTCACTAAACGTTCTTTAGAGTCTTTTAGAACCCACATTTGATTTAAACCACTTCTGACATATGTTGTGGTACATTGCGTATGAAGTTTCCCCTTCACAGCTATAATTATTTTGTGAGGAGCAAAGAGAAGGGCTTGGTAGAACATTTACTTTACTCAGCAATGTATGTACGTAATATAGGTTTGTAAAGGTGTTTTTATGAAGTTTAGGAAACCAGTATATTTACGGTAAATCCATATTCATCTATCCCATGGACTGGGATATTAAATGAGAATTTCATCTTCTCAAAGGCAGTTGGAGTATATTACGGATCTAATGAAAATCGGCTGATCCAAATGGCGTTTTTATCGCTTAAACGTAACTGATTCTACAGCTTCTATTGTACGTTGGGTAGAAATAGAAACAATCGATCATCTGTCGTTTGGATATATAATAAGTAAATGGGTTATATAAAAGAATACTTTTGAACCATTTCAATGTTCTGATACTTGTGACAAAATTCTTGCAATTTTATTTGGCAAATATCATGTCATATACAATGCTGTAATATTATACAAATATTGATTCCTGTATGGAAAATCTTCATTCGATAATCTTATTTATACGCGAACATTTCTATTTTTATTCGATATTCTTATTCATATGCGAAAATCGTTATTTATATTCAATAATCATGTTATTTATAAATCTTGATTTCTAATTTATATCAGCAAATCTTGATGCATGATCAAATTTCGAAATTACAAAATTTTATAAATCAATAAATCATGAAGCACGTTCTATGAATATTGGTATTTATAAGCGAAAATCTATACATATATTATATAGATCTTACAAAGACACATTGTTGAATCCAGTAAGTGTTCTACCAAGCCTCTATCTTTCCTCCTCACGAAATTATTAACAGCTGTAAAGGAGAAACTTCACACGTACTGTGCTACTACATATGCCAGAAATAATGTAAAGCAAATCAGAATTCTATGAAATTCTAAAAAAAAAAAAAAAAGAAAGAAAGAAAGAAAGAAAAAAAGCTTTTGTAAACTTGAAATCGCAAAGCTTTTCCTAAATCAACAACATCAAAACATGTGACTTTTCAACACTTTACACAACCATTCCTCACGAGAAACTAAAGACTATACTTTTTTTTTTTTTTTACATCAAAGACAATTGCTTCTTCAACAAAAATGAAAACAGAAATACCCATACCTAGTAATCAGTCATCCAAAAACTTACTTGGTTAAACACCACTCTGATTCCACGCACAAGTACTCTGAATTTGAAATACAAAATATGCTAGAGTTCCTCATTGCCAATACAACATATCATTCAGTCAAATGATTTCTGACGTGTTTCGTACCGATGTAAGACTGTTCTTGGTACACTGATCTTGACTACAGATAACTCCGTTTACCTGATCAAGATATAGGGCTTACGGCGGATGTGACCGGTCGACAGGGGATGTTTTCTCCTCCTAGACACCTGATCCCACCTTTGGTATATCCAGGGGTCCGTGTTTTCCCAATTCTCTATCTTGTATTGCTTATAGGAGTTATGAGATTAATCACTGTTAGTTTTCTTTACCTTTCATCTCGATGTCTATTCAATAAAATTTTATGTATCTTCAAATCAAGATTTATCACATATAGATTGTACGATTATATCCATATAAATTATAATTTATTGATTACACCAAGAACGCCACAGAACATATATTAACAATAATATGTTATATCACGTTATTTCATTGCTCGTACAAATCATATCCAAGATATGATTTGTACGAGCAATGAAATAACGTGATATAATAATAATTTCGTCTATTTATTTACCCCCTCAATTCTCATCACTTACTTGATATGTGTATCAAGCGGATCTGAGTATGGGGAAACCTACTGTGTATATTCAATCATGCAGTAAAATGGGCGGCTGTCCCACCCCGCGGGTAAGCAAATTGTTTTCTACCTTATTGTGTACAAGAGTTTTCAATGGGAAGAGAACTCAGACGCTTTTCGAAACTTGTGTATTGATAACTCGGTGCGTTCGTTAGCTTTGATAACGGTTCATTTTGTATTTGAATCTGTTGATTTGTTTCAGTTGTATTTTGTTTATAATTATTCATGTGAGGTACTAGTACTTGTATATGCGTTTTATCACCCTTTGCATTTGAACCTTTTGTTTTCTTCCAGCTTCATATTTCGTTATTTTATGTTCATTTTGTTTTTTGTTTTGTTTGCATTTTCAACCATTTTACCGTTCATACATGGACATATTTTCTCAGGTTTGGTAACTAGATATGTAGGAGTCCTTAAAAATAAATACAGTCTCAAACGATGACATAATACACATATGACACGAAGATCCATTCCTCTTCAATAAATATAGCACTTTTAACAGCCCCACAGGAGAACCGTGTGTTTAGGGTGTTGACACTGCATGTAGTCTTTAGAAAGCGTGTAATTAATGCCAGACAGTCTGGCATCAATTCTTTATAACTTCAAGGCAATGTCCTATTCTTGTATTTCTCATAGGGTTCCCACGACACAATCCTTACCTTGCTATTTTAATCTTTCATGTGGCGCAAATAATAAATGTTCTAAGAGGGCTCATGATAGTTACAGGAAGAAAGCCAATGCAGAGATACAAAATGATTTGGTGCAGATTACGTTTCATAAATTGCGAACATCTTAAGCCAGATCATTTCATATATGCATAGCTCCTATCCTTGGACGAATTTGACTCCACATTTTTGGCACGCTGTTTTTGGCTATATTTAGCTCTAAAACTTCATAGTTATTTCGGATTTCAAACATTTCGGTTGAGCATCACTGAAGAGACATTATTTGTCGAAATGCGCATCTGGTGCATCAAAATTGGTACCGTATAAGTTTTACATATGGCATATCAATACTTGCTAACAACTGGTTAAAATGTATTGCCTTACAACTGAAAGGTTCAGGTTCGATTCTCGATCTCGACGACCCGTCAAGTGAAAGGTGAAGATAACGAACAGCGATCAATCCCATAACTCCTAAAAGCAATACAAAATAGAGAGTTGGGCAAACACGGACCCCTGAACACACCAGAGATGGGATCAGGTGCCTAGGAGTAAGCATCCCCTGTCGACTGGTCTAAGATGTTCAAATAGGCATATAGAGTGTCCCTTCCCCATAAGGTCGACATTCCAGGTATAAATTAAGGTCCTGATCATAAAAACGGAGGTTTCATGACAGGGAAGGCTTTGGCACGACAAAGAATCCTCACTGTTAGTATGCAAGCCATCATGCACAGTTATTAACCATTCAGATTTCGCTGTGTGGCTCAATTTAAGCAGCCACTGTTTCCCTGCATGAACCAATCTTGTTGCAAACTTTTAAAAGAAATTCTGAAATCGAAAAACTGCGTATTTACACATTTTGATTAAAAGTGCAATAGTAGTTGTTATCATCTTAAAGATTTATTATACATGTATTTAAAATATGCTGAGCTATTTGTTTAGGAGACAAAAGTATATGTAAGCTCTCACAAAGTAGCCATAGTAATGCACAGGGGTTAATTTTGTAGATGAAAAAGGCAAATATAACTAACAGTGATCAATCTCATAATTCCTATAAAGAATAAAAATCGCGAACAGGACAAACACGAACCCCTGGACACACCAGAGGTGGGATCAGGTGTGTAGAATCAGCATCCCTGTTGAATGGACACACCCATCATAATTCCTTTATCTTGATCAGGTAAACGGAGTCATCCGTTGTCAAAGTCAGCCTGTAAAGAATGGTCTAAACACTGACATAAAGCATATCAGACACCCAGTGAACTCGAAATAGCCTTTCACATCTGGTCATACTTAGATATTGTATTGAACATAGATGTTCACGGCAAACTAACAACTCAACTTGGATGACTAAAGCTTCTCCGTCGTCAACTTCCCATGTTTATTTAGCAATATTCCATTTGGTGAAACACCCAAATATGAAACAGATTATGGTCCGTGTTTGCCCAACTATCTATTTTATATTGCTTATAGGAGTTATGAGATTGATCACTGTTCTTTATCTTCGCCTTTCATTAGGAAGACTTTGTGGTTTCTTTTATTTAGAGTTCACTGGGATATATCGAATTGACATATTGATAAAAATGAATATTGTAAATAGATGACATGTAACGGACGTATGTCAGAACTATTCAAATCTAGTGATTAGTCATCTGAAAAATTACTTTGTTAAACACCACTCTGATTCAGAGTGCAAGTACTCTGAAGTTGAATTTAAGAATATGCTGGAGTTCCTCATGGACAATATATTCGTAGTCTTCGGTGATCAGGTCTTTAATGCCACATCTATATCGACGACGTTTTATCTATTAACAATGTTAATTCTCACTCATATGTCGATTCGATATATCCTCGTGAACTCGACATAAAAGACACCACAGAGTCGTCCACTTTTGCTCCATACTTAAGTATTTTATTGAAAATAGATATTAACGGCAAACTAACAACTCAACTTAATGATAAATGGAATTATTTCAGCTTCCCCATCGTCAACTTCCAATATTTATGAAGCAATATTCCATTATAACCTTCATATGGTGTTTATATATCTCAACTGATTCGATTCGCAAGAGCTTGTTCTGTGTATGGTCAGTTTTGAAATCGAGGCAGGCTACTGACAAACAAATTGATGGCGCAGGGGTTTCAACAGCCTCGTTTTAAGTCAGCATTTTGCAAATTATATGATCGTTATAACGAGCTAATTTGACAATACAACCTATCATTGGGTCAAATACTGGCTGACTTGTTTCATAGCGATTGTTAGGCCGTTCTTGGCACACTAATTTTGACTACAAATAACTCCGTTTACCTGATCAGGATATAGGGCTCACGTGACCGGTCGACAGGGGATGCTTACTCCTCCTAGGCACCTGATCCCACCTCTGGTGTGTCAAGGGGTCTGTGTGCCCAACTCTGTATTTTGCATTGCTCATAGGAGTTGTGAGATTGACCACTGTTCATTATCTTCACCTTTCATCTAAATGTCGAGTTGAAGGGTCTTTTCTTCTCATATAGTAGTTGTTGAATAAACTCCGACACACTGAACAATTTTTCAGTTATCTGGTGGTGCCCAGTTTTTATTGGTGGAAGAGAGAACCCAGATACAATATACCTGGAAAGAGACCAACGACTCTCCGAAAGTAAACTGGGAAACTTTCGAACCCGCGCCGACCAGAGGTGAGAGACCGTGTGATTTTGAGCGCGTTGCTCTAACCACTCAGCCACGGAGGTCCTTGTTTCATTAGAACATAAAAACAGGTCAGCTGATCAAGGAGCATTATTTATGGCCATGGGAATTCCAACAGACTGTTGGAAGACCAGATCACCAAAAACTATTAAGATATTGTCAATGAGGAACTCTGGCATATTTTTTTTTTATTTCAACTTCAAAGTACTTGTGCGTGAAATCAGAGTGGTGTTTAACAAAGTAAGGTTTAGGATGACCGATCCCTAGATACGAAGATTTTCTTTTTTCCATTTTTGTTGATAAAACAACTGTCTGTGATGTCAAAAAGTCTAGTCTTTAATTTATCGTGAGTAATGGTCGTGTTAGTGTGGGAAAAGTCATATGTTTTGATGTTGTTGATTTGAGAGAAGTATTGTCATGTAAGGAAATAGTTTGGTAAATGTAAATATTTCCTACATACATTGTTGTTGCACCCATACGGAAGTATAGTACCCAGAGGTTTGATCCAGTAATCTTCTCGTTGTCTACGGAGAGGGCTACTGAAAGTTGCATTGATGATATAATGGTTTTTTCTTCTAAAATTCTGACCTTCGGGGAGATAAGTCAACGTCAAGTGCCTTCCCGCTGTTACGTTTAAATAACTTGCAAGTCAATAATATCTATATTTTATGTACTTGAAAGTATCTATGTTGAAAAATACGGAAAATTCAAACGATGAAATTCCTCGAAATCATGCTTCAAATTTAAACATATTTAATATCCCAGTCAATGAGACGAATGAATATGAGTTACCGTAGCCATACTGGATTCCACATCTTCACAAATTCCTAATAGAGATACATTGGTGGATCCAGTCAATGTTCTACCAAGCCTCTATGCTTCACACGAAAATGTTAACAACTGTGAGGGGAGAAACTTCAAACGACATATGGCAGAAGTGGTGTAAATCAAATGTGGATTCTATAAAATTCTAAATATTTTTAGTATAAATCTGAAATCAAATTAAAAAACCTTTCTCATATCGACAACATCAAAACCTACGACTTTTCAACACTTTATACGATCATTCATCTCGATGAGTTAAAGATTAGAGTTTCTCACATCATAGAGAATTGCTTCTTCAATGAAAGTGGAAAAGGGAAATATCCATATCTAGTGATCAGTCATTCAGAATTTTTTTTTTTTTTTTTTTTTTGGTTAAACACCACTTTGATTCTACGCTCAAGTACTCTGAAGTTGATATTTAAAAGATGCTGGAGTTCCTCACTGTCTCTATCTTCGTAGTCTTTGGTGATCAGGTCTTCCAAGAGCCAGTTGAAATTGCCATGGGAACGAATTGTGCTCCTTTATTAGTTGACCTGTTTTTATATTCTTACGATGCAGAATACATTCAAAAGCTTCTACATGTATTAGTGTGGCCCTTCAGCTCGACATTTAGATATATCGACGGCGTTTTATTTATTAACAATAATCATTTTCATTCATATGTCGATTCGATATATCCCAATGAACTCGAAATAAAAGATACCACAGAATCTTCCACATATGCTTCATACTTAGATATTGTATTGAACATAGATGTTAACGGCAAACTAGCAACTCAATTTTTTGATAAACGGGATAACTTCGGCTTCTCCATCGTCAACTTCTTATATTCATATAGCAATATTTCATTATCACCTGCGTATTATGTTTATGTTTCGCAACTGATTCGATACGCAAGAGTTTCTTCTGCGTATGCTCAGTTTGTAAATCGAAGCAGGCTACTAACAAATTAGTTGGCGGTACAGAGGTTGCAACAGTCCCGTTGAAAGTCTGTGTTTCGCAAATGTTATGGTCGTTATAACGATATGATTTACCATGCACTAAAACCTGTCATTGGTTAAAATGCTGTCTGACATGTTTCGTACCAATTGAAACTGTTTTTTGCACACTGAATTTGATTACGAAATACTCCATTTACCCGATGCATTCTGTTCAAGTAACTAATCTCCTGAAATAGACTTGCATATACGTGTATATATTTGGGTTACGATTCGTTATATACCGATATCAAGAGCCAGTTCTGTCTATGATCAGTTTTTAAATCGAGGCAGGCTACTTGCAAACACATTGATGTGACACGGGTTTCAACAGTCTTGTTTAAAGTTAGCATTTTGAAAATTCTATGGTCGTTATAATGATCTAGTTTGCCATTACAACCTATCATTGGGTCAAATACTATATGACGTGCTTCAAAATGACTGTTAGACCGTTCTTGGCACACTGATTTTGACCACGGCTTACTCCGTTTATCGAGACATACTGCAGGCGCGGATCCAGATTTTTTTTTCCGGGGGGTGGGGGGGTCGAACCATCCGTACCCCCCCCCGACCCCCACCCCCTCTAGATCCGCGCATGCATAGGGCTCACAGCAGGTGTGACCGGTCGCCAGGGGATGCTTACTCCTCTGGAATTACAGCATAGAAGGGATTTATCATCATTGGAAGAGCATGAAAATTTTGCAAATGAGTGACCCCGGTTTACAAGACATGAAATCAACTTTAACCTCTCTGAAATTCAAACGGATTGACCTTGAGAAAACGCATATATGCATCTGAAAATATAACTATCTGAAGAGGTAAAAAAAAAAACAAGACACGTGATTTCTTGTGTTCATCCAGAATTTAAAGCAGACTGAGAATAAAAGAGATGTTAACCGTGTTCGAAACGCCTCCCAAACTATTTTTAGATGAAATGATGTAGGAGGACAAATCAATGATTGAGGTAGGCCCTAAAGTTTTTTAATATTGCCGCTAGTGATGTTCATAATTTTAATAGTATACAAACTACATTTTGTGCTATCTCCTGTGTACTACAATCTTTGTAAAAGTTATGCAGAAGTTTAAAAAGTTTGACGCTGATTTTTTTTAAATCTGATTTAGAATTCCAAATTTCAGAAATTAAATTATGCATAGGCCCATACAGTGGTGGGGGGGGTCGGAACCCCCCCTCCCCGCTCTTTATTTTTTTTATAGTGATAACATAAGTCAAGTTTATTCTTTCTGTTTTTAAATTCTAAAAAGGATGTGGTGACTATAAATGAAAGGAAGAAGGGACAAGAATTTCAGTAGAAAATGCATTAAAATGCACCATTTTGAATCGATCTTTTAAAAAAAAATTTCGGGGGAGGCCCTCAGAACCCTCAAAATGGGAGGGGGTGAACTCCCTTCTATGCCCTCTCCCTTCGGGCCTCACCCCCGCCGTAAGGTCTAGATCCGCCACTGATAATTCAGGGCCGTAAATTACATGGAGGCGGAGGAGGCAGCTGCCTCCTCCAACTTTTGAGCCAAAAAAAATTAAAATTTAAAGTTCATTAGAATTTATGTTGTTTCCAATAACTAAGAACATGATACCTCCCTTAAAAAGCATTCCAAATCTTTCTTTTAGAATGAGTTAGTCAAGTAACATCTTGGAAGGCCCTAGAATCAAGGATTTTGCACGAAACGTGTTCAGTGTGCACAAAATGTGCTCAGCGTCTGGGGGCCTGGGCGGCCCCCAGACCCCCGTCTAATTTCCTGCCTCCTCCAAATTGAAGGTTAATTTACGGCCCTGGATATAATGGTCTAAAGAAAAAAAAATTAAACCGACAGGATGTGGGTGTTCCCCGTAAGGTCCGCCTTCTAGATCCGCTACTGAAAAGATGTTGTCATCTGGGTTTCTTTTATGTTAGACACACTAAATATACTTAAATGAAAAAATTGAAATGTTTGAAGGATTTCTTGAAACTTTATTTTTAGTAAAACGAAGAAGGGGGTCCCTCTTTATTCGGGTTCATCAAGATTTCAGTTTCGTTTCTGTATTTTACACGAAAAGATGGCCGAACAAACTCGAACAACAGAAGGTAGATCCAGATAAAAATCACTTTTCGAGCTGTAGATTGTAATTTTTCCAAACATTTTAATTGCTAACAATTTATTATGTCTCTAAGCATGACATTATTCACTGCAGGGGTCGCCTGCTGTCTGCATTATGTCAGTGGCACTGCTGTGCTCGACTTGGTCGGATTCATTTTTTTTTTATTTTTAATGTAATGTGTTCAAGTGTTGCAGGGTAGGGAGAGAATTATTAGTAATAGTTGTAGGTAAAATAGAAGGAAGAAACCTTACAGTTTATTTATTTATTTATTTGCATGTAGCTGTCTGTGTATAGGTACATTGTATTTATCCAATGTTTTAACAACGGAAGGAGAGAATGCACTTATCCATTATCATGGATCATATTGTACGCATTAGGGCGTAACTAACTCATAAATGCCTCCACAGTATGCAGCAGGCAGTGTTAAGAGCACCTGATATGTTGAATTGCATGCAAAAATATCTGCAAGATGGATACTAGACTGCATATCAACATAGGCATAGTAGAATCTGCCATATGTTTCATGCATCATGTTATGTACATCATCAATTATTAAAGTCAGTCTCTAATTTTAGAAATTTAACAGATGATTACAAAGCAAAATATTCCATTAAAATATTTCGATATTCGAAGACCAGTATACAAGATAGAAATAAGAATATTTAGTAATGTTTATTGTTGTCATTTGTTCACTGGCTTTCCAGAGTTCTTGAAATTTCTTTTGAAGTGTCAGACATTTGGTCCGATACTGTTAGAAATAGTGTCAGCCCAAACAAAATTTTGTCAGTCCAGAAAAAAATGCATTACTTTTGAGGTTTTTATAAATTTTATTTATAATCAACTACATGTGTTATTGTATTCAATCTCCATCTCAGCTATACGTTCATAAATTCTCCTTTCATACCCTTTCGCATCTTCCTCACATTCTGAATCTTCTTCAATTCACCGAGTCACTTTTTTGCATTTCTCTCTCATCCACCACTTCTGTCCCATCCTCCACTTCTCTTTCATCCTCCACTTTTCTCTCTATCCTGTCTATTCCTCTCAACTTCTTTCTCATCTTCCTCTGCAATCGTTTAAATTACTCTCTCTCACTTTGACCCGGGTGTAGTTGGTCTCGCGACTTTGAGCAGATGGTGTCACCTAGTAATAGGTAAAACCGCATCAAACAAAAGTCATTGTCTCCCAGTTTCCCGGTTTCTTTTCTCCTCGTAGTTCTCACAACAAATTCTTCACGTTTACGTTTCAATGTCTTGCAGGATTTAGCATCGGTTTGAAAATTTATGGGCCACATGGCCGCCATTTTTCCCGGTAAAAAACGGACTTCGATCCCGAACTTTTATCGGCCATCAGGACCGACAATTAAGTAATTTATGTCGGACATTTACTACTTTTATCGGATAATCCGACATTACCGACACTTTTCAAGAACTCTGGCTTTCTGATCACAGGGATGCTGAAAGAAAATTAAAGTGTTGTAGAAAACATAAGTAGCAAAGATTAGAAAAGCTTAGTTTTGAATTTCTTCATTAATTGATTTGAAATCATATACATGCATTCTTTGAAAAACTGTGTCCTAAAACTGTCTCCATGTGATGTACCAATGATAGTGATTTGTTAAGGGGGTTGCAAGCCTCTACTAATCATTCTTGTCAAATTTTAGTGATTATGGAGATTTCTGACTTGATATGAAAAATACAGATGTTTACAGTCTGTTTAGTATTAGATCTTTTAGTCAATAAAATGCTTCACATTTAATGTCATTTTTTTGCTGTCATTTGCGTACATATGTTTTTGTGATAAATAGCTGAATTAGTTAATAGTAGGTTTTATAATTATGGTACCAGTGTACCACTATCACTAAAATTAGGCTAAAATCTCTCATAGACACTCACTTCCAATGCTATCAAAAAAGTATGTACAGTTTCTAAAGTCATTTGGCCCAAAATATCGATGATTTCACTTGGAGCTCAAACCCTGGCATTCAAATAAGGAATGGATTAGCAAACCCAAAATCTGCTCAGTTTGATCAGCAAAATGATTTGTGTCATATGACGAGAGCTAGAAGTTGGCATAAAATTGCAAAAATGCCATTTTCAATGAAAATATCCACAAATTCAGGTGGTTTTCTTTTCAGAAAACATACAGCGCATGCGTTGAGCAAATTCATATTCAAGTATGTTTTTCATATTAAAATAATACACAATATATTATATATAATTCATTTTTATTTTGCTTGACAAATGCGCACATCTCAATCTAATTAAAGTCAGACTTCTTAGATCTGCGCCGTATACTCTGCATAAGTAGATCTGACATAACCCAATTAAGGGTCATTTTCAGATGAACTTTATGTCAGCCAATCAGTGCGTCGGCTTTGAAATCGTCGGTGTTCACAATTCAAGGAAAGTGGCTGGGATTTTTTGGTTTGAAAGAAAACATATCGCAGCTAGATGCGACGTCACAATGCACCGTTGGCGTCGACTGGCGTTATATTCCTCGCGTTATTTAAGTAAACCATCATGAAAACTATTCAAATCATACCCATCCCTATTTATACAGAAATCGGAATTCACAATTAATTCAATTTGGGTGTATTTCATATCGTACGTTTTGTTGTTTGTATGAACGGAATAGATTAGGCATTATTGCGAAAATTTAAAATTCGTTATGCGAGAATATACAATTTTACAGTGTGGAATAAACTTTGTGGGAGAGAGATTACAGCAATATGTTTACGAATTGCCAGGAACCGCCTAAATAGCCATCATTGTCTGTATGGCGCAATCTGACTGGTTGATAGTTCTCATGAATATTCCAAGCGAAAGGTCATGCAGACATGACCCCCTATGGGGTTATGTCAGATCCTATTATAGCGATTGTGAACGTATCCTAGGATCTGATTTTAATTAGATTGCGCACATCTTTTCCTAAGCAATAATCTGTAAGACATTTGACAGTTTTCAGGCTTATTTTGAAAAAAAAAGGCGGGAAATGTCTTATTCATGATATCATAATGCTATCCAATTAGAAATATCATTCTGATTTTGTTGACATAGTATACCTGGCATATATTTTACTTTCTTAAAACGCTTATTAAGGTTAATACGCAAGATCGTAAATACCGAGTTAGCGGAACTCTCTTGTAAAGAAGTCCGGAAAAAGCGTGTCTATCTTGGGCATTTTTTGTTTATTCAAACATGGCATCGGAAGACGATTTAACCTGTGCATTCCACAATTAAAAGCATTTTTAAATGAAAGGTGTGTGAAACGTCTGGATACAGGAAAAATGAACTGAATTTGGCTCGTGAAGATATATGTTTTGACGCAAGCTGTTCTCAGCTTTGGGAATTTCCTGGCTGACAGCAGTGGGAAAAAATCCACATAATTTCCATTAAAATCTATCATTTGTGGATATTTCTGCGTATTAGGTTTCTTTCTTGAATCATTACTACAGTCTACTGCAATGCAATGATAGTGCACCTTTGTTAAAATCAGGTGAATCGATCACGACAAAAGTTGCAAAACTGGTATTATTTACCAACATGCCCAAATTCTCGCATACTCTGGGTCTCGTGAGACTTTGAAAGGGGAAAGTAAAATTTAAAACCAAGACGGAAAAAGTAGTCGCGATCTTGCGTATTCCAGACACATTTTATAGAGAGAAAATTTTTGGGCCTTTTTTATGTATACAATCGTACCTTGTTCTTTGGATGTTACTATTTTGAAGGCATGGGGAATTGTGGCTACCTGTTTTAACCATTTATGATTCAGTTAAGTATGTTTGGGTAAATCATTTGTATATTTAGAATATTTTGTAATTGATAAGGCTAGTTAAGGTGCAAGATCAAAAGATTGATGTCTGATAGAATTCTTATGATAATTAAAAACTCCCTCAAGTTTTGGTCATCCGACTTCGATTTTATTACAATACACGAATATGTATTTAATGTTTAGAAAAATAACATTTTATTACATTTTTTAAAATGAGCATGAAAACTGACATTTGAAAACTACATTTGTTAATAAACATTAGAAAAGGTCTATAAAGTATAATTTAATACTATTGTATTATTGCACGATATAATTCAATTTGGCTCAGCATTGATCATAATTTAAAATTAAATTAAGTTTTGAGAGGGAGGGAGAGTCCTTGATGAAAACTATGTGAATTAAATTTTCTATCAGACAATGAACTTTGATCTCACTCCTAACCATACTAACAGGGAGGGTAAAATGTATTTAATAAACTTACCAACTTTTCAAAGTTATGTCCCAATGCATGAAATATATATTTTGCAGTTGGGCACAGGTAAGGGACATGTATTGCGTATTAAACAATATTCACAGAATTCGTGTTTGATTCCTTTAGATTTTATATTAGCTGAAATGCATTTCCACTAAGCAGATGGATGTATTTATGTTTGTTATGAGTTGCCAAAATGTGGACATGCCAAGGTGAATGAATGTAATGTTGGTTCAGAATTTTTTTGTAGACTGCTAGGAATTATTGATTCTCTATTGAGTGTCTGTTCACCCATGCTTCATTGTGATGGATTTTATTTTAAAATGTGCTACATTAGTGTGTATTCACAATGTTTTTATTTATCAAGATATAATGATGAATCTTGAGGATATTTGAGTACACCCCCTGGCGCAGCAGTTTAATTAATAGTCATTGTTGGGTATTAAAATACCACATATACTCGCCTATAGGTCGGTTCGCCTGTAAGTCGGTAGTATGTTTTGTAGGCTATTTTGGAGGGATTTGCCATTGACCCGCTTATAAGTCAGTATAACTTTTTTTCAAGATTTGAATCGGTTGATAATTTCAAATCAATGCTCTTATGTTTTCAACTCTGTTTCAAATAATATTTTTGTGAAATCCGCTGGTATTTATTCATTTTTTCAACAAATCAATTTCAATATATTAAACATAAAATCATTAAAATATGTAAATACTTGTACTTTATGTATATAATCCTAGAATACATGAATAATATAATATGTCCAGTCAATGTTAATCACGGTAATCGTTGGAGTACGAAGTTGTTTGAAAAATACTATATATTACGCTGTCCAGAGAAATGCTAATCTTTATAGGACTCACCTATAAGTCGGATGTAGAGTTTTAGACCAATTCTTAACTCCTAAAAATCTTACTTATAGGCGAGTGTATACGGTACTCTAAAAATATGATTTATGATATATCTGACGTGTAGACATTCGTCATATTCTGGAAGGATACAGAATGCAAGTTGGGTCGGTCACCATCTCCACAGAATTATCATTCATCTGACTAAGAACACACAACCCCACACTTCAAAATATTAAGATTTGATGTATCAAAATTTCAGTTTTAGGTTCAGCATGTAAAGTGCGAAGTCTTTGAAAAGGTACCTGCTGGTATATCTTACTCATTTTATGTTATTTGTAAAATCTACTTCTCTCAAATTTGCCAGTATTTCCACTTAACCAGGGACTAAAATTACCAGCAGTGAAGATGGGGAAGTCCAGTATGATCCTGGGAAATCTCCAATGGAGGCTGGGAAACCAACTGTCCAAAGCCCAGAGAAGAGGAAGTCCACTGACCAGCTTCCAAAACCAGCTAAAGTACAAAAATTCTCCATAAACCTCAGTTCCAAACCAACCAGTCAAGCACCTACCACAGAGTCAGCCAATGAAAAGAAAGCTCTTAAGGCAGCTCCAATCAAAATGTCTCTCTCATCGCAGGTACATTTACTTTTATCAAGTAGTTTAAAGGGGCATTCATTTAATGAATGCCCCTTTAAGCTACTTACTTGATAAATAGCTGTCATTTTGTCACCAAAAAATCGAATTCAATGAAAATTGTTCTATTTTATATTATTCAGTAATAACACCAGAATTTAATTATTTCAGACACTTTTTAACCCCAAAACAGGCACATGAATGTGTAATTATGATTAGATAATTAATGTCTCGCA